>NW_026734404.1:300000-483492 GCF_949786415.1 Peromyscus eremicus
TGTGTAGGAAGCACAGTTCTTTTGTTCTGAGCAAGCTCACTGTTCTGGCCCTATAGGAAACACAGTAGATTAGAAGAGTGCTCTTTTCTCAAAAGCAGAGTGTGTTCCTTGTAAGGGGAGCTAGCGTTTGTTTCCCAGTCCTAATTAGAGTTGAGTCACATGCAGTTTCTGCTCCTACGAGCAAGAGTTGTTTTCTGGTAAGAAGAGTCACTATTGGGCTCCCATTGCCATATACAGTGCAAATAGCACTCGCGTCTCTTCCCAGCAAGTACAGTGTATTGGACTGAAGAGGAGCTAATGTTCTTGTCAGTTTCCTAAGCAGAGTTGAACTAGATATGGCCCTTGTGTGTAGGAAGCACAGTTCTTTTGTTCTGAGCAAGCTCACTTTTCAGACCACATAGGAAACACAGTAGAGTAGATGAGTGCTCTTTTCTCAAAACAGAGTGTGTTTCTAGTAAGACGAGATAGCGTTTGTTTCCCAGTACTAAATGGAGTTGAGTCACATGCAGTTTTTGGTCCTACGAGCAAGAGTTGTTTTCTGGTAAGAAGAGTCACTATTGCGCTCCCATTGCCATACACAGTGCAAATAACATTCGCGTCTGTTCCCAGAAAGTACAGTGTATTGGACTGAAGAGGAGCTACTGTTTTTGTCAGTTTCCTAAGCAGAGTTGAACTAGATATGGCCCGTGTGTGTAGGAAGCACAGTTCTTTTGTTCTGAGCAAGCTCACTGTTCTGGCCTTATAAGAAACACAGTAGAGTAGAAGAGTGCTCTTTTCTCAAAAGCCGAGTGTGTTTCTTTTAAGGCAAGCTAGCGTTTGTTTCCCAGTCCTAAATGGAGTTGAGTCACATGCAGTTTTTGGTCCTACGAGCAAGAGTTTTTTTCTGTTAGGGAAAGTCACTATTGTGCTCCCATTGCCATACACAGTGCAAATACCACTCGCGTCTGTTCCCAGCAAGTACAGTGTATTGGACTGAAGAGGAGCTACTGTTCTTTTGAGTTTCCTAAGCAGAGTTGAACTAGATATGGCCCATGTGTGTAGGAAGCACAGTTCCTTTGTTCTGTGCAAGGTCAATGTTCGGACCCCATAGGAAACACAGTAGAGTAGAAGAGTGCTCTTTTCTCAAAAGCAGAGTGTGTTTCTTGTAAGGCGAGCTACCGTTTGTTCCCCAGTCCTAAATGGAGTTGAGTCACATGCAGTTTCTGGTCCTATGAGCAAGAGTTGTTTTCTGGTAAGAAGAGTCACAATTGCGCTCCCATTGTCATACACAGGGCAAATAGCTCTGGCGTCGGTTCCCATCATGTACAGTGTATTGGACTGAAGAGGAGCTACTGTTCTTGTCAGTTTCCTAAGCAGAATTGAACTAGATATGGCCGTGTGTGTAGGAAGCACAGTTCTTTTGTTCTGAGCAAGCTATCTGTTCTGGCCCTATAGGAAACATGGTACAGTAGAAGAGTGCTCTTTTCTCAAAAGCAGAGTGTGTTTCTTGTAAGGCAAGATAGCGTTTGTTTCCCAGTCCTAAATGGAGTTGAATCACATTCAGTTTTTAGTCCTATAAGCAAGAGTTTTTTTTTGTTAAGGAAAGTCACTATTGCGATCCTACTGCCATACACAGTGCAAATAGCACTCGTGTCTGTTCCCAGCAATTACAGTGTATTGGACTGAAGAGGAGCTACTGTTCTTGTCAGTTTCCTAAGCAGAGTTGAACTAGATATGGCCTGTGTGTGTAGGAAGCACAGTTCCTTTGTTCTGAGCAAGGTAACTGTTTGGACTCCATAGGAACCACAGTAGAGTAGAGGAGTGCTCTTTTCTCAAAAGCAGAGTGTGTTTCTTGTAAGGCGAGCTACCGTTTGTTTCCCAGTTCTAAATGGAGTTGAGTCACATGCAGTTTCTGGTCCTACGAGCAAGTGTTGTTTTTTGGTAAGAAGACTAACTATTGCGCTCCCATTGTCATACACAGGGCAAATAGAACTGGCGTCGGTTCCCAGTATGTACAGTGTATTGGATTGAAGAGGATCTTCTGTTCTTGTCAGTTTCCTAAGCAGAATTGAACTAGATATTGCCGTGTGTGTAGGATGCACAGTTCTTTTCTTCTGAGCAAGCTCACTGTTCTGGCCCTATAGGAAACACAGTAGAGTAGAAGAGTGCTCTTTTCTCAAAAGCAGAGTGTGTTTCTTGTAAGGCGAGCTAGCGTTTATTTCCCAGTTCTAAAGGGAGTTGAATCACATGCAGTTTTCGGTCCTACGAGCAAGAGTTGTTTTCTGGTAAGGAAAGTCACTATTGCTTTCCCATTGCCATACACAGTGCAAATAACATTCGCGTCTGGTCCGAGCAAGTACAGTGTAATGGACTGAAGAGGCGCTACTGTTCTTGTCAGTTTCCTAAGCAGAGTTGAACTAGATATGGCCCGTGTGTGTAGGAAGCACAGTTCTTTTGGTCTAAGCAAGCTCACTGTTCGGACCCCATAGGAAACACAGTAGAGTAGAAGAGTGCTCTTTTCTCAAAAGCAGAGTGTGTTTCTTGTAAGGCGAGCTAGCATTTGTTTCCCAGTCCTAAATGGAGTTGAATCACATGCAGTTTCTTGTCCTATGAGCAAGAGTTGTTTTCTGGTAAGGAAAGTCACTATTGTGTTCCCATTCCCATACACAGTGCAACTAGCACTGGCGTCTGTTCCCAGCAAGTACAGTGTATCGGACTGAAGAGGAGCTACTGATCTTCTCAGTTTCCTAAGCAGAGTTGAACTAGATATGGACCATGTGTGTAGGAAGCACAGTTCTTTTGTTCTGAGCAAGCTCACTGTTCGGACCCCATAGGAAATTCAGTAGAGTAAAAGAGTGCCCTTTATTCAAAAGCAGAGTGTGTTTCTTGTAAGGCGAGCTAGTGTTTGTTTCCCACTCCTAAATGGAGTTGAATCCCATGGAGTTTCTTGTCCTACGATCAAGAGTTGTTTTCTGGTAAGAAGAGTCACTATTGTGCCTCCAATGTCATACACAGGGCAAATAGCACTGGCGTCTGTTCCCAGCATGTACAGTGTATTGAACTGAAATGGATCTACTGTTCTTGTCAGTTTCCTAAGCAGAATTGAACTAGATATGGCCCGTGTGTGTTGGATTCCCAGTTCTTTTGTTCTGAGCAAGCTCACTGTTCAGGCCCTAATAAGAAAAACAGTAGAGTAGAAGTGTGCTCTTTTCTCAAAAGCATAGTGTGTTTATTGTAAGGCGAGCTCGCGTTTGTTTCCCAGTTCTAAATGGAGTTGAGTCACATGCAGTTTTTGATCCTACGAGCAAGAGTTGTTTTCTGGTAAGAAGAGTCACTATTGCGCTCCCATACCATGAACAGTACAAATAGCACACGCGTCTGTTCCCAGCAAGTAAAGAGTATTGGACTGAAGAGGAGCTACTGTTCTTGTCAGTTTCCTAAGCAGAGTTGAACTAAATATGGCCCCTGTGTGTAGGAAGCACAGTTTTTGTTCTGAGCAAGCTCACTGTTCGGACCCCAAGGGAAAAACAGTAGAGTAGAAGAGTGCTCTTTTCTCAAAAGCAGAGTGTGTTTCTTGAAAGGCGAGCTAGTGGTTATTTCCCAGTCAGAAATGGAGTTGAATCCCATGCAGTTTCTGGTCCTATGAGCAAGAGTTTTTTTTTTTGTTAAGAAGAGTCACTTTTGAGCTTCCAATGCCATAGACAGTGCAAATAGCACTCGCGTCTCTTCCCAGCAAGTACAGTGTATTGGACAGAAGAGGAGCTACTGTTCTTGTCAGTTTCCTAAGCAGAATTGAACTAGATATGGCCCGTGTGTGTAGGAAGCACAGTTCTTTTGTTCTGAGCAAGCTCACTTTTCGGACCCCATAGGAAACACAGTAGAGTAGAAGAGTGGTCTTTTCTCAAAAGCAGAGTGTGTTTCTTGTAAGGCGAGCTACCGTTTGTTTCCCAGTCCTAGATGGAGTTGAATCCCATGCAGTATCTGGTCTTAAGAGCAAGCGATGTTTCCTGGTAAGAAGAGTCACTATTGCGATCCCATTGTCATAGACAGGGCAAATAGCACTGGCGTCTGTTCCCAGCATGTACAGTGTATTGGACTGAAGAAGATCTACTGTTCTTGTCAGTTTCCTAAGCAGAGTTGAACTGGATATGGCCCGTGTGTGTAGGAAGCACAGTTCTTTTGTTCTGAGCAAGCTCACTGTTCTGGCCCTATAGGAAACACAGTAGATTAGAAGAGTGCTCTTTTCTCAAAAGCAGAGTGTGTTCCTTGTAAGGGGAGCTAGCGTTTGTTTCCCAGTCCTAATTAGAGTTGAGTCACGTGCAGTTTCTGCTCCTACGAGCAAGAGTTGTTTTCTGGTAAGAAGAGTCACTATTGGGCTCCCATTGCCATATACAGTGCAAATAGCACTCGCGTCTCTTCCCAGCAAGTACAGTGTATTGGACTGAAGAGGAGCTACTGTTCTTGTCAGTTTCCTAAGCAGAGTTGAACTAGATGTGGCCCTTGTGTGTAGGAAGCACAGTTCTTTTGTTCTGAGCAAGCTCACTTTTCAGACCCCATAGGAAACACAGTAGAGTAGAAGAGTGCTCTTTTCTCAAAACAGAGTGTGTTTCTAGTAAGACAAGATAGCGTTTGTTTCCCAGTACTAAATGGAGTTGAGTCACATGCAGTTTCTGGTCCTACGAGCAAGAGTTGTTTTCTGGTAAGAAGAGTCACTATTGCGCTCCCATTGCCATACACAGTGCAAATAGCACTCGCGTCTGTTCCCAGAAAGTACAGTGTATTGGACTGGAGAGGAGCTACTGTTCTTGTCAGTTTCCTAAGCAGAGTTGAACTAGATATGCCCCGTGTGTGTAGGAAGCACAGTTCTTTTGTTCTGAGGAAGCTCACTGTTCTGGCCTTATAAGAAACACAGTAGAGTAGAAGAGTGCTCTTTTCTCAAAAGCAGAGTGTGTTTCTTGTAAGGCAAGTTAGCGTTTGTTTCCCAGTCCTAAATGGAGTTGAGGCACATGCAGTTTTTGGTCCTACGAGCAAGAGTTGTTTTCTGGTAAGGAAGTCACTATTGTGCTCCAATTGCCATACACAGTGCAAATAGCACTCGCGTCTGTTTCCAGAAAGTACAGTGTATTGGACTGAAGAGGAGCTACTGTTCTTGTCAGTTTCCTAAGCAGAGTTGAACTAGATATGGCCCGTGTGTGTAGGAAGCACAGTTCCTTTGTTCTGAGCAAGGTCACTGTTCGGACCCCAGAGGAAACACAGTAGAGTAGAAGAGTGCTCTTTTCTCAAAAGCAGAGTGTGTTTCTTGTAAGGCGAGCTACCGTTTGTTCCCCAGTCCTAAATGGAGTTGAGTCACATGCAGTTTCTGGTCCTACGAGCAAGAGTTGTTTTCTGGTAAGAAGAGTCACTATTGCGCTCCCATTGTCATACACAGGGCAAATAGCACTGGCGTCGGTTCCCAGCATGTACAGTGTATTGGACTGAAGAGGAGCTACTGTTATTGTCAGTTTCCTAAGCAGAATTGAACTAGATATGGCCGTGTGTGTCGGAAGCACAGTTCTTTTGTTCTGAGCAAGCTCTCTGTTCTGGCCCTATAGGAAACATGGTACAGTAGAAGAGTGCTCTATTCTCAAAAGCAGAGTGTTTTTCTTGTAAGGCAAGCTAGCATTTGTTTCCCAGTCCTAAATGGAGTTGAATCACATTCAGTTTTTGGTCCTATGAGCAAGAGTTGTTTTCTGGTAAGGAAAGACACTATTGCGATCCCATTGCCATGCACAGTGCAAATATCACTCGCGTCTGTTCCCAGCAAGTACAGTGTATTGGACTGAAGAGGAGCTACTGTTCTTGTCAGTTTCCTAAGCAGAGTTGAACTAGATATGGCCTGTGTGTGTAGGAAGCACAGTTCCTTTGTTCTGAGCAAGGTCACTGTTCGGACCCCATAGGAAACACAGAAGTTTAGAGGAGTGCTCTTTTCTCAAAAGCAGAGTGTGTTTCTTGTAAGGCGAGCTACCATTTTTTCCCAGTTCTAAATGGTGTTGAGTCACATGCAGTTTCTGTTCCTACGAGCAAGAGTTGTTTTTTGGTAAGAAGACTCACTATTGCGCTCCCATTGTCATACACAGGGCAAATAGAACTGGCGTCGTTTCCCAGCATGTACAGTGTATTGGACAGAAGAGGAGCTACTGTTCTTGTCAGTTTCCTAAGCAGAATTGAACTAGATATGGCCGTGTGTGTAGGATGCACAGTTCTTTTGTTCTGAGCAAGCTCACTGTTCTGGAACTATAGGAAACACAGTAGAGTAGAAGAGTGCTCTTTTCTCAAAAGCAGAGTGTGTTTCTTGTAAGGCGAGCTAGCGTTTATTTCCCAGTCCTAAATGGAGTTGAATCACATGCAGTTTTCGGTCCTACAAGCAAGAGTTGTTTTCTGGTAAGTACATCACTATTGCGCTCCCATTGTCATACACAGGGCAAATAGCACTGGCGTCTGTTCCCAGCATGTACAGTGAATTGGACTGAAGAGGATCTACTGTTCCTGTCAGTTTCCTAATCAGAAATGAACTAGATATGGCCCGTGTGTGTAGGAAGCACAGTTCTTTTGTTCTGAGCAAGCTCACTGTTCTGGCCCTATAGGAAACACAGTAGATTAGAAGAGTGCTCTTTTCTCAAAAGCAGAGTGTGTTCCTTGTAAGGGTAGCTGGCGTTTGTTTCCCAGTCCTAATTAGAGTTGAGTCACATGCAGTTTCTGGTCCTACGAGCAAGAGTTGTTTTCTGGTAAGAAGAGTCACTATTGGGCTCCCATTGCCATATACAGTGCAAATAGCACTCGCGTCTCTTCCCAGCAAGTACAGTGTATTGGACTGAAGAGGAGCTAATGTTCTTGTCAGTTTCCTAAGCAGAGTTGAACTAGATATGGCCCTTGTGTGTAGGAAGCACAGTTCTTTTGTTCTGAGCAAGCTCACTTTTCAGACCCCATAGGAAACACAGTAGAGTAGAAGAGTGCTCTTTTCTCAAAACAGAGTGTGTTTCTAGTAAGACGAGATAGTGTTTGTTTCCCAGTACTAAATGGAGTTGAGTCACATGCAGGTTCTGGTCCTACGAGCAAGAGTTGTTTTCTGGTAAGAAGAGTCACTATTGCGCTCCCATTGCCATACACAGTGCAAATAGCACTCGCGTCTGTTCCCAGAAAGTACAGTGTATTGGACTGAAGAGGAGCTACTGTTCTTGTCAGTTTCCTAAGCAGAGTTGAACTAGATATGGCCCGTGTGTGTAGGAAGCACAGTTCTTTTGTTCTGAGGAAGCTCACTGTTCTGGCCTTATAAGAAACACAGTAGAGTAGAAGAGTGCTCTTTTCTCAAAAGCAGAGTGTGTTTCTTTTAAGGCAAGCTAGCGTTTGTTTCCCAGTCCTAAATGGAGTTGAGTCACATGCAGTTTTTGGTCCTACGAGCAAGAGTTTTTTTCTGTTAAGGAAAGTCACTATTGTGCTCCCATTGCCATACACAGTGCAAATAGCACTCGCGTCTGTTCCCAGCAAGTACAGTGTATTGGCCTGAAGAGGAGCTACTGTTCTTTTGAGTTTCCTAAGCAGAGTTGAACTAGGTATGGCCCATGTGTGTAGGAAGCACAGTTCCTTTGTTCTGTGCAAGGTCACTGTTCGGACCCCATAGGAAACACAGTAGAGTAGAAGAGTGCTCTTTTCTCAAAAGCAGAGTGTGTTTCTTGTAAGGCGAGCTACCGTTTGTTCCCCAGTCCTAAATGGAGTTGAGTCACATGCAGTTTCTGGTCCTATGAGCAAGAGTTGTTTTCTGGTAAGAAGAGTCACAATTGCGCTCCCATTGTCATACACAGGGCAAATAGCTCTGGCGTCGGTTCCCATCATGTACAGTGTATTGGACTGAAGAGGAGCTACTGTTCTTGTCAGTTTCCTAAGCAGAATTGAACTAGATATGGCCGTGTGTGTAGGAAGCACAGTTCTTTTGTTCTGAGCAAGCTATCTGTTCTGGCCCTATAGGAAACATGGTACAGTAGAAGAGTGCTCTTTTCTCAAAAGCAGAGTGTGTTTCTTGTAAGGCAAGCTAGCGTTTGTTTCCCAGTCCTAAATGGAGTTGAATCACATTCAGTTTTTAGTCCTATAAGCAAGAGTTTTTTTTTTGTTAAGGAAAGTCACTATTGCGATCCCATTGCCATACACAGTGCAAATAGCACTCGTGTCTGTTCCCAGCAATTACAGTGTATTGGACTGAAGAGGAGCTACTGTTCTTGTCAGTTTCCTAAGCAGAGTTGAACTAGATATGGCCTGTGTGTGTAGGAAGCACAGTTCCTTTGTTCTGAGCAAGGTAACTGTTTGGACCCCATAGGAACCACAGTAGAGTAGAGGAGTGCTCTTTTCTCAAAAGCAGAGTGTGTTTCTTATAAGGCGAGCTACCGTTTGTTTCCCAGTTCTAAATGGAGTTGAGTCACATGCAGTTTCTGGTCCTACGAGCAAGTGTTGTTTTTTGGTAAGAAGACTAACTATTGCGCTCCCATTGTCATACACAGGGCAAATAGAACTGGCGTCGGTTCCCAGTATGTACAGTGTATTGGATTGAAGAGGATCTTCTGTTCTTGTCAGTTTCCTAAGCAGAATTGAACTAGATATTGCCGTGTGTGTAGGATGCACAGTTCTTTTCTTCTGAGCAAGCTCACTGTTCTGGCCCTATAGGAAACACAGTAGAGTAGAAGAGTGCTCTTTTCTCAAAAGCAGAGTGTGTTTCTTGTAAGGCGAGCTAGCGTTTATTTCCCAGTTCTAAAGGGAGTTGAATCACATGCAGTTTTCGGTCCTACGAGCAAGAGTTGTTTTCTGGTAAGGAAAGTCACTATTGCTTTCCCATTGCCATACACAGTGCAAATAACATTCGCGTCTGGTCCGAGCAAGTACAGTGTAATGGACTGAAGAGGCGCTACTGTTCTTGTCAGTTTCCTAAGCAGAGTTGAACTAGATATGGCCCGTGTGTGTAGGAAGCACAGTTCTTTGTTCTAAGCAAGCTCACTGTTCGGACCCCATAGGAAACACAGTAGAGTAGAAGAGTGCTCTTTTCTCAAAAGCAGAGTGTGTTTCTTGTAAGGCGAGCTAGCATTTGTTTCCCAGTCCTAAATGGAGTTGAATCACATGCAGTTTCTTGTCCTATGAGCAAGAGTTGTTTTCTGGTAAGGAAAGTCACTATTGTGTTCCCATTCCCATACACAGTGCAACTAGCACTGGCGTCTGTTCCCAGCAAGTACAGTGTATCGGACTGAAGAGGAGCTACTGATCTTCTCAGTTTCCTAAGCAGAGTTGAACTAGATATGGCCCATGTGTGTAGGAAGCACAGTTCTTTTGTTCTGAGCAAGCTCACTGTTCGGACCCCATAGGAAATTCAGTAGAGTAAAAGAGTGCCCTTTATTCAAAAGCAGAGTGTGTTTCTTGTAAGGCGAGCTAGTGTTTGTTTCCCACTCCTAAATGGAGTTGAATCCCATGGAGTTTCTTGTCCTACGATCAAGAGTTGTTTTCTGGTAAGAAGAGTCACTATTGTGCCTCCAATGTCATACACAGGGCAAATAGCACTGGCGTCTGTTCCCAGCATGTACAGTGTATTGAACTGAAATGGATCTACTGTTCTTGTCAGTTTCCTAAGCAGAATTGAACTAGATATGGCCCGTGTGTGTTGGATTCCCAGTTCTTTTGTTCTGAGCAAGCTCACTGTTCAGGCCCTAATAAGAAAAACAGTAGAGTAGAAGTGTGCTCTTTTCTCAAAAGCATAGTGTGTTTATTGTAAGGCGAGCTCGCGTTTGTTTCCCAGTTCTAAATGGAGTTGAGTCACATGCAGTTTTTGATCCTACGAGCAAGAGTTGTTTTCTGGTAAGAAGAGTCACTATTGCGCTCCCATACCATGAACAGTACAAATAGCACACGCGTCTGTTCCCAGCAAGTAAAGAGTATTGGACTGAAGAGGAGCTACTGTTCTTGTCAGTTTCCTAAGCAGAGTTGAACTAAATATGGCCCCTGTGTGTAGGAAGCACAGTTTTTGTTCTGAGCAAGCTCACTGTTCGGACCCCAAGGGAAAAACAGTAGAGTAGAAGAGTGCTCTTTTCTCAAAAGCAGAGTGTGTTTCTTGAAAGGCGAGCTAGTGGTTATTTCCCAGTCAGAAATGGAGTTGAATCCCATGCAGTTTCTGGTCCTATGAGCAAGAGTTTTTTTTTTTGTTAAGAAGAGTCACTTTTGAGCTTCCAATGCCATAGACAGTGCAAATAGCACTCGCGTCTCTTCCCAGCAAGTACAGTGTATTGGACTGAAGAGGAGCTACTGTTCTTGTCAGTTTCCTAAGCAGAATTGAACTAGATATGGCCCGTGTGTGTAGGAAGCACAGTTCTTTTGTTCTGAGCAAGCTCACTTTTCGGACCCCATAGGAAACACAGTAGAGTAGAAGAGTGGTCTTTTCTCAAAAGCAGAGTGTGTTTCTTGTAAGGCGAGCTACCGTTTGTTTCCCAGTCCTAGATGGAGTTGAATCCCATGCAGTATCTGGTCTTAAGAGCAAGCGATGTTTCCTGGTAAGAAGAGTCACTATTGCGATCCCATTGTCATAGACAGGGCAAATAGCACTGGCGTCTGTTCCCAGCATGTACAGTGTATTGGACTGAAGAAGATCTACTGTTCTTGTCAGTTTCCTAAGCAGAGTTGAACTGGATATGGCCCGTGTGTGTAGGAAGCACAGTTCTTTTGTTCTGAGCAAGCTCACTGTTCTGGCCCTATAGGAAACACAGTAGATTAGAAGAGTGCTCTTTTCTCAAAAGCAGAGTGTGTTCCTTGTAAGGGGAGCTAGCGTTTGTTTCCCAGTCCTAATTAGAGTTGAGTCACATGCAGTTTCTGCTCCTACGAGCAAGAGTTGTTTTCTGGTAAGAAGAGTCACTATTGGGCTCCCATTGCCATATACAGTGCAAATAGCACTCGCGTCTCTTCCCAGCAAGTACAGTGTATTGGACTGAAGAGGAGCTACTGTTCTTGTCAGTTTCCTAAGCAGAGTTGAACTAGATGTGGCCCTTGTGTGTAGGAAGCACAGTTCTTTTGTTCTGAGCAAGCTAACTTTTCAGACCCCATAGGAAACACAGTAGAGTAGAAGAGTGCTCTTTTCTCAAAACAGAGTGTGTTTCTAGTAAGACAAGATAGCGTTTGTTTCCCAGTACTAAATGGAGTTGAGTCACATGCAGTTTCTGGTCCTACGAGCAAGAGTTGTTTTCTGGTAAGAAGAGTCACTATTGCGCTCCCATTGCCATACACAGTGCAAATAGCACTCGCGTCTGTTCCCAGAAAGTACAGTGTATTGGACTGGAGAGGAGCTACTGTTCTTGTCAGTTTCCTAAGCAGAGTTGAACTAGATATGCCCCGTGTGTGTAGGAAGCACAGTTCTTTTGTTCTGAGGAAGCTCACTGTTCTGGCCTTATAAGAAACACAGTAGAGTAGAAGAGTGCTCTTTTCTCAAAAGCAGAGTGTGTTTCTTGTAAGGCAAGTTAGCGTTTGTTTCCCAGTCCTAAATGGAGTTGAGGCACATGCAGTTTTTGGTCCTACGAGCAAGAGTTGTTTTCTGGTAAGGAAGTCACTATTGTGCTCCAATTGCCATACACAGTGCAAATAGCACTCGCGTCTGTTTCCAGAAAGTACAGTGTATTGGACTGAAGAGGAGCTA
This sequence comes from Peromyscus eremicus, assembly GCF_949786415.1. Classification (NCBI taxonomy): domain Eukaryota; kingdom Metazoa; phylum Chordata; class Mammalia; order Rodentia; family Cricetidae; genus Peromyscus; species Peromyscus eremicus. The sequence goes on from NW_026734404.1 coordinate 311,669, forward strand.
CTGTTCTTGTCAGTTTCCTAAGCAGAGTTGAACTAGATATGGCCCGTGTGTGTAGGAAGCACAGTTCCTTTGTTCTGAGCAAGGTCACTGTTCGGACCCCAGAGGAAACACAGTAGAGTAGAAGAGTGCTCTTTTCTCAAAAGCAGAGTGTGTTTCTTGTAAGGCGAGCTACCGTTTGTTCCCCAGTCCTAAATGGAGTTGAGTCACATGCAGTTTCTGGTCCTACGAGCAAGAGTTGTTTTCTGGTAAGAAGAGTCACTATTGCGCTCCCATTGTCATACACAGGGCAAATAGCACTGGCGTCGGTTCCCAGCATGTACAGTGTATTGGACTGAAGAGGAGCTACTGTTATTGTCAGTTTCCTAAGCAGAATTGAACTAGATATGGCCGTGTGTGTCGGAAGCACAGTTCTTTTGTTCTGAGCAAGCTCTCTGTTCTGGCCCTATAGGAAACATGGTACAGTAGAAGAGTGCTCTATTCTCAAAAGCAGAGTGTTTTTCTTGTAAGGCAAGCTAGCATTTGTTTCCCAGTCCTAAATGGAGTTGAATCACATTCAGTTTTTGGTCCTATGAGCAAGAGTTGTTTTCTGGTAAGGAAAGACACTATTGCGATCCCATTGCCATGCACAGTGCAAATATCACTCGCGTCTGTTCCCAGCAAGTACAGTGTATTGGACTGAAGAGGAGCTACTGTTCTTGTCAGTTTCCTAAGCAGAGTTGAACTAGATATGGCCTGTGTGTGTAGGAAGCACAGTTCCTTTGTTCTGAGCAAGGTCACTGTTCGGACCCCATAGGAAACACAGAAGTTTAGAGGAGTGCTCTTTTCTCAAAAGCAGAGTGTGTTTCTTGTAAGGCGAGCTACCATTTTTTTCCCAGTTCTAAATGGTGTTGAGTCACATGCAGTTTCTGTTCCTACGAGCAAGAGTTGTTTTTTGGTAAGAAGACTCACTATTGCGCTCCCATTGTCATACACAGGGCAAATAGAACTGGCGTCGTTTCCCAGCATGTACAGTGTATTGGACAGAAGAGGAGCTACTGTTCTTGTCAGTTTCCTAAGCAGAATTGAACTAGATATGGCCGTGTGTGTAGGATGCACAGTTCTTTTGTTCTGAGCAAGCTCACTGTTCTGGAACTATAGGAAACACAGTAGAGTAGAAGAGTGCTCTTTTCTCAAAAGCAGAGTGTGTTTCTTGTAAGGCGAGCTAGCGTTTATTTCCCAGTCCTAAATGGAGTTGAATCACATGCAGTTTTCGGTCCTACAAGCAAGAGTTGTTTTCTGGTAAGTACATCACTATTGCGCTCCCATTGTCATACACAGGGCAAATAGCACTGGCGTCTGTTCCCAGCATGTACAGTGAATTGGACTGAAGAGGATCTACTGTTCCTGTCAGTTTCCTAATCAGAAATGAACTAGATATGGCCCGTGTGTGTAGGAAGCACAGTTCTTTTGTTCTGAGCAAGCTCACTGTTCTGGCCCTATAGGAAACACAGTAGATTAGAAGAGTGCTCTTTTCTCAAAAGCAGAGTGTGTTCCTTGTAAGGGTAGCTGGCGTTTGTTTCCCAGTCCTAATTAGAGTTGAGTCACATGCAGTTTCTGGTCCTACGAGCAAGAGTTGTTTTCTGGTAAGAAGAGTCACTATTGGGCTCCCATTGCCATATACAGTGCAAATAGCACTCGCGTCTCTTCCCAGCAAGTACAGTGTATTGGACTGAAGAGGAGCTAATGTTCTTGTCAGTTTCCTAAGCAGAGTTGAACTAGATATGGCCCTTGTGTGTAGGAAGCACAGTTCTTTTGTTCTGAGCAAGCTCACTTTTCAGACCCCATAGGAAACACAGTAGAGTAGAAGAGTGCTCTTTTCTCAAAACAGAGTGTGTTTCTAGTAAGACGAGATAGTGTTTGTTTCCCAGTACTAAATGGAGTTGAGTCACATGCAGGTTCTGGTCCTACGAGCAAGAGTTGTTTTCTGGTAAGAAGAGTCACTATTGCGCTCCCATTGCCATACACAGTGCAAATAGCACTCGCGTCTGTTCCCAGAAAGTACAGTGTATTGGACTGAAGAGGAGCTACTGTTCTTGTCAGTTTCCTAAGCAGAGTTGAACTAGATATGGCCCGTGTGTGTAGGAAGCACAGTTCTTTTGTTCTGAGGAAGCTCACTGTTCTGGCCTTATAAGAAACACAGTAGAGTAGAAGAGTGCTCTTTTCTCAAAAGCAGAGTGTGTTTCTTTTAAGGCAAGCTAGCGTTTGTTTCCCAGTCCTAAATGGAGTTGAGTCACATGCAGTTTTTGGTCCTACGAGCAAGAGTTTTTTTCTGTTAAGGAAAGTCACTATTGTGCTCCCATTGCCATACACAGTGCAAATAGCACTCGCGTCTGTTCCCAGCAAGTACAGTGTATTGGCCTGAAGAGGAGCTACTGTTCTTTTGAGTTTCCTAAGCAGAGTTGAACTAGGTATGGCCCATGTGTGTAGGAAGCACAGTTCCTTTGTTCTGTGCAAGGTCACTGTTCGGACCCCATAGGAAACACAGTAGAGTAGAAGAGTGCTCTTTTCTCAAAAGCAGAGTGTGTTTCTTGTAAGGCGAGCTACCGTTTGTTCCCCAGTCCTAAATGGAGTTGAGTCACATGCAGTTTCTGGTCCTATGAGCAAGAGTTGTTTTCTGGAAAGAAGAGTCACAATTGCGCTCCCATTGTCATACACAGGGCAAATAGCACTGGCGTCGGTTCCCATCATGTACAGTGTATTGGACTGAAGAGGAGGTACTGTTCTTGTCAGTTTCCTAAGCAGAATTGAACTAGATATGGCCGTGTGTGTAGGAAGCACAGTTCTTTTGTTCTGAGCAAGCTCTCTGTTCTGGCCCTATAGGAAACATGGTACAGTAGAAGAGTGCTCTTTTCTCAAAAGCAGAGTGTGTTTCTTGTAAGGCGAGCTAGCATTTGTTTCCCAGTCCTAAATGGAGTTGAATCACATTCAGTTTTTAGTCCTATAAGCAAGAGTTTTTTTTTGTTAAGGAAAGTCACTATTGCGATCCCATTGCCATACACAGTACAAATAGCACTCGTGTCTGTTCCCAGCAAGTACAGTGTATTGGACTGAAGAGGAGCTACTGTTCTTGTCAGTTTCCTAAGCAGAGTTGAACTAGATATGGCCTGTGTGTGTAGGAAGCACAGTTCCTTTGTTCTGAGCAAGGTAACTGTTTGGACCCCATAAGAACCACAATAGAGTAGAGGAGTGCTCTTTTCTCAAAAGCAGAGTGTGTTTCTTGTAAGGCGAGCTACCGTTTTTTTCCCAGTTCTAAATGGAGTTGAGTCACATGCAGTTTCTGGTCCTACGAGCAAGAGTTGTTTTTTGGTAAGAAGACTCACTATTGTGCTCCCATTGTCATACACAGGGCAAATAGAACTGGCGTCGGTTCCCAGTATGTACGGTGTATTGGATTGAAGAGGATCTTCTGTTCTTGTCAGTTTCCTAAGCAGAATTGAACTAGATATTGCCGTGTGTGTAGGATGCACAGTTCTTTTCTTCTGAGCAAGCTCACTGTTCTGGCCCTATAGGAAACACAGTAGAGTAGAAGAGTGCTCTTTTCTCAAAAGCAGAGTGTGTTTCTTGTAAGGCGAGCTAGAGTTTATTTCCCAGTTCTAAAGGGAGTTGAATCACATGCAGTTTTCGGTCCTACGAGCAAGAGTTGTTTTCTGGTAAGGAAAGTCACTATTGCTTTCCCATTGCCATACACAGTGCAAATAACATTCGCGTCTGGTCCGAGCAAGTACAGTGTAATGGACTGAAGAGGCGCTACTGTTCTTGTCAGTTTCCTAAGCAGAGTTGAACTAGATATGGCCCGTGTGTGTAGGAAGCACAGTTCTTTTGTTCTAAGCAAGCTCACTGTTCGGAAAACATAGGAAACACAGTAGAGTAGAAGAGTGCTCTTTTCTCAAAAGCAGAGTGTGTTTCTTGTAAGGCGAGCTAGCATTTGTTTCCCAGTCCTAAATGGAGTTGAATCACATGCAGTTTCTTGTCCTATGAGCAAGAGTTGTTTTCTGGTAAGGAAAGTCACTATTGTGTTCCCATTCCCATACACAGTGCAACTAGCACTGGCGTCTGTTCCCAGCAAGTACAGTGTATCGGACTGAAGAGGAGCTACTGATCTTCTCAGTTTCCTAAGCAGAGTTGAACTAGATATGGCCCATGTGTGTAGGAAGCACAGTTCTTTTGTTCTGAGCAAGCTCACTGTTCGGACCCCATAGGAAATTCAGTAGAGTAAAAGAGTGCCCTTTATTCAAAAGCAGAGTGTGTTTCTTGTAAGGCGAGCTAGTGTTTGTTTCCCACTCCTAAATGGAGTTGAATCCCATGGAGTTTCTTGTCCTACGATCAAGAGTTGTTTTCTGGTAAGAAGAGTCACTATTGTGCCTCCAATGTCATACACAGGGCAAATAGCACTGGCGTCTGTTCCCAGCATGTACAGTGTATTGAACTGAAATGGATCTACTGTTCTTGTCAGTTTCCTAAGCAGAATTGAACTAGATATGGCCCGTGTGTGTTGGATTCCCAGTTCTTTTGTTCTGAGCAAGCTCACTGTTCAGGCCCTAATAAGAAGTGGTCTTTTCTCAAAAGCATAGTGTGTTTATTGTAAGGCGAGCTCGCGTTTGTTTCCCAGTTCTAAATGGAGTTGAGTCACATGCAGTTTTTGATCCTACGAGCAAGAGTTGTTTTCTGGTAAGAAGAGTCACTATTGCGCTCCCATACCATGAACAGTACAAATAGCACACGCGTCTGTTCCCAGCAAGTAAAGAGTATTGGACTGAAGAGGAGCTACTGTTCTTGTCAGTTTCCTAAGCAGAGTTGAACTAAATATGGCCCCTGTGTGTAGGAAGCACAGTTTTTGTTCTGAGCAAGCTCACTGTTCGGACCCCAAGGGAAAAACAGTAGAGTAGAAGAGTGCTCTTTTCTCAAAAGCAGAGTGTGTTTCTTGAAAGGCGAGCTAGTGGTTATTTCCCAGTCAGAAATGGAGTTGAATCCCATGCAGTTTCTGGTCCTATGAGCAAGAGTTTTTTTTTTTTTGTTAAGAAGAGTCACTTTTGAGCTTCCAATGCCATAGACAGTGCAAATAGCACTCGCGTCTCTTCCCAGCAAGTACAGTGTATTGGACTGAAGAGGAGCTACTGTTCTTGTCAGTTTCCTAAGCAGAATTGAACTAGATATGGCCCGTGTGTGTAGGAAGCACAGTTCTTTTGTTCTGAGCAAGCTCACTTTTCGGACCCCATAGGAAACACAGTAGAGTAGAAGAGTGGTCTTTTCTCAAAAGCAGAGTGTGTTTCTTGTAAGGCGAGCTACCGTTTGTTTCCCAGTCCTAGATGGAGTTGAATCCCATGCAGTATCTGGTCTTAAGAGCAAGCGATGTTTCCTGGTAAGAAGAGTCACTATTGCGATCCCATTGTCATAGACAGGGCAAATAGCACTGGCGTCTGTTCCCAGCAAGTACAGTGTATTGGACTGAAGAAGATCTACTGTTCTTGTCAGTTTCCTAAGCAGAGTTGAACTGGATATGGCCCGTGTGTGTAGGAAGCACAGTTCTTTTGTTCTGAGCAAGCTCACTGTTCTGGCCCTATAGGAAACACAGTAGATTAGAAGAGTGCTCTTTTCTCAAAAGCAGAGTGTGTTCCTTGTAAGGGGAGCTAGCGTTTGTTTCCCAGTCCTAATTAGAGTTGAGTCACATGCAGTTTCTGCTCCTACGAGCAAGAGTTGTTTTCTGGTAAGAAGAGTCACTATTGGGCTCCCATTGCCATATACAGTGCAAATAGCACTCACGTCTCTTCCCAGCAAGTACAGTGTATTGGACTGAAGAGGAGCTACTGTTCTTGTCAGTTTCCTAAGCAGAGTTGAACTAGATATGGCCCTTGTGTGTAGGAAGCACAGTTCTTTTGTTCTGAGCAAGCTCACTTTTCAGACCCCATAGGAAACACAGTAGAGTAGAAGAGTGCTCTTTTCTCAAAACAGAGTGTGTTTCTAGTAAGACGAGATAGCGTTTGTTTCCCAGTACTAAATGGAGTTGAGTCACATGCAGTTTCTGGTCCTACGAGCAAGAGTTGTTTTCTGGTAAGAAGAGTCACTATTGCGCTCCCATTGCCATACACAGTGCAAATAGCACTCGCGTCTGTTCCCAGAAAGTACAGTGTATTGGACTGGAGAGGAGCTACTGTTCTTGTCAGTTTCCTAAGCAGAGTTGAACTAGATATGCCCCGTGTGTGTAGGAAGCACAGTTCTTTTGTTCTGAGGAAGCTCACTGTTCTGGCCTTATAAGAAACACAGTAGAGTAGAAGAGTGCTCTTTTCTCAAAAGCAGAGTGTGTTTCTTGTAAGGCAAGTTAGCGTTTGTTTCCCAGTCCTAAATGGAGTTGAGGCACATGCAGTTTTTGGTCCTACGAGCAAGAGTTGTTTTCTGGTAAGGAAGTCACTATTGTGCTCCAATTGCCATACACAGTGCAAATAGCACTCGCGTCTGTTTCCAGAAAGTACAGTGTATTGGACTGAAGAGGAGCTACTGTTCTTGTCAGTTTCCTAAGCAGAGTTGAACTAGATATGGCCCGTGTGTGTAGGAAGCACAGTTCCTTTGTTCTGAGCAAGGTCACTGTTCGGACCCCAGAGGAAACACAGTAGAGTAGAAGAGTGCTCTTCTCAAAAGCCGAGTGTGTTTCTTGTAAGGCGAGCTACCGTTTGTTCCTCAGTCCTAAATGGAGTTGAGTCACATGCAGTTTCTGGTCCTACGAGCCAGAGTTGTTTTCTGGTAAGAAGAGTCTCTATTGCGCTCCCATTGTCATACACAGGGCAAATAGCACTGGCGTCGTTTCCCAGCATGTACAGTGTATTGGACTGAAGAGGAGCTACTGTTATTGTCAGTTTCCTAAGCAGAATTGAACTAGATATGGCCGTGTGTGTCGGAAGCACAGTTCTTTTGTTCTGAGCAAGCTCTCTGTTCTGGCCCTATAGGAAACATGGTACAGTAGAAGAGTGCTCTATTCTCAAAAGCAGAGTGTTTTTCTTGTAAGGCAAGCTAGCATTTGTTTCCCAGTCCTAAATGGAGTTGAATCACATTCAGTTTTTGGTCCTATGAGCAAGAGCTGTTTTCTGGTAAGGAAAGACACTATTGCCATCCCATTGCCATGCACAGTGCAAATATCACTCGCGTCTGTTCCCAGCAAGTACAGTGTATTGGACTGAAGAGGAGCTACTGTTCTTGTCAGTTTCCTAAGCAGAGTTGAACTAGATATGGCCTGTGTGTGTAGGAAGCACAGTTCCTTTGTTCTGAGCAAGGTCACAGTTCGGACCCCATAGGAAACACAGAAGTTTAGAGGAGTGCTCTTTTCTCAAAAGCAGAGTGTGTTTCTTGTAAGGCGAGCTACCATTTTTTTCCCAGATCTAAATGGTGTTGAGTCACATGCAGTTTCTGTTCCTACGAGCAAGAGTTGTTTTTTGGTAAGAAGACTCACTATTGCGCTCCCATTGTCATACACAGGGCAAATAGAACTGGCGTCGGTTCCCAGCATGTACAGTGTATTGGACAGAAGAGGAGCTACTGTTCTTGTCAGTTTCCTAAGCAGAATTGAACTAGATATGGCCGTGTGTGTAGGATGCACAGTTCTTATCTTCTGAGCAAGCTCACTGTTCTGGAACTATAGGAAACACAGTAGAGTAGAAGAGTGCTCTTTTCTCAAAAGCAGAGTGTGTTTCTTGTAAGGCGAGCTAGCGTTTATTTCCCAGTCCTAAATGGAGTTGAATCACATGCAGTTTTCGGTCCTACAAGCAAGAGTTGTTTTCTGGTAAGTACATCACTATTGCGCTCCCATTGTCATACACAGGGCAAATAGCACTGGCGTCTGTTCCCAGCATGTACAGTGAATTGGACTGAAGAGGATCTACTGTTCCTGTCAGTTTCCTAATCAGAAATGAACTAGATATGGCCCGTGTGTGTAGGAAGCACAGTTCTTTTGTTCTGAGCAAGCTCACTGTTCTGGCCCTATAGGAAACACAGTAGATTAGAAGAGTGCTCTTTTCTCAAAAGCAGAGTGTGTTCCTTGTAAGGGGAGCTAGCGTTTGTTTCCCAGTCCTAATTAGAGTTGAGTCACATGCAGTTTCTGGTCCTACGAGCAAGAGTTGTTTTCTGGTAAGAAGAGTCACTATTGGGCTCTCATTGCCATATACAGTGCAAATAGCACTCGCGTCTCTTCCCAGCAAGTACAGTGTATTGGACTGAAGAGGAGCTAATGTTCTTGTCAGTTTCCTAAGCAGAGTTGAACTAGATATGGCCCTTGTGTGTAGGAAGCACAGTTCTTTTGTTCTGAGCAAGCTCACTTTTCAGACCCCATAGGAAACACAGTAGAGTAGAAGAGTGCTCTTTTCTCAAAACAGAGTGTGTTTCTAGTAAGACGAGATAGTGTTTGTTTCCCAGTACTAAATGGAGTTGAGTCACATGCAGGTTCTGGTCCTACGAGCAAGAGTTGTTTTCTGGTAAGAAGAGTCACTATTGTGCTCCCATTGCCATACACAGTGCAAATAGCACTCGCGTCTGTTCCCAGAAAGTACAGTGTATTGGACTGAAGAGGAGCTACTGTTCTTGTCAGTTTCCTAAGCAGAGTTGAACTAGATATGGCCCGTGTGTGTAGGAAGCACAGTTCTTTTGTTCTGAGGAAGCTCACTGTTCTGGCCTTATAAGAAACACAGTAGAGTAGAAGAGTGCTCTTTTCTCAAAAGCAGAGTGTGTTTCTTTTAAGGCAAGCTAGCGTTTGTTTCCCAGTCCTAAATGGAGTTGAGTCACATGCAGTTTTTGGTCCTACGAGCAAGAGTTTTTTTCTGTTAAGGAAAGTCACTATTGTGCTCCCATTGCCATACACAGTGCAAATAGCACTCGCGTCTGTTCCCAGCAAGTACAGTGTATTGGCCTGAAGAGGAGCTACTGTTCTTTTGAGTTTCCTAAGCAGAGTTGAACTAGGTATGGCCCATGTGTGTAGGAAGCACAGTTCCTTTGTTCTGTGCAAGGTCACTGTTCGGACCCCATAGGAAACACAGTAGAGTAGAAGAGTGCTCTTTTCTCAAAAGCAGAGTGTGTTTCTTGTAAGGCAAGCTACCGTTTGTTCCCCAGTCCTAAATGGAGTTGAGTCACATGCAGTTTCTGGTCCTATGAGCAAGAGTTGTTTTCTGGAAAGAAGAGTCACAATTGCGCTCCCATTGTCATACACAGGGCAAATAGCACTGGCGTCGGTTCCCATCATGTACAGTGTATTGGACTGAAGAGGAGGTACTGTTCTTGTCAGTTTCCTAAGCAGAATTGAACTAGATATGGCCGTGTGTGTAGGAAGCACAGTTCTTTTGTTCTGAGCAAGCTCTCTGTTCTGGCCCTATAGGAAACATGGTACAGTAGAAGAGTGCTCTTTTCTCAAAAGCAGAGTGTGTTTCTTGTAAGGCGAGCTAGCATTTGTTTCCCAGTCCTAAATGGAGTTGAATCACATTCAGTTTTTAGTCCTATAAGCAAGAGTTTTTTTTTTGTTAAGGAAAGTCACTATTGCGATCCCATTGCCATACACAGTACAAATAGCACTCGTGTCTGTTCCCAGCAAGTACAGTGTATTGGACTGAAGAGGAGCTACTGTTCTTGTCAGTTTCCTAAGCAGAGTTGAACTAGATATGGCCTGTGTGTGTAGGAAGCACAGTTCCTTTGTTCTGAGCAAGGTAACTGTTTGGACCCCATAAGAACCACAATAGAGTAGAGGAGTGCTCTTTTCTCAAAAGCAGAGTGTGTTTCTTGTAAGGCGAGCTACCATTTTTTTCCCAGATCTAAATGGTGTTGAGTCACATGCAGTTTCTGTTCCTACGAGCAAGAGTTGTTTTTTGGTAAGAAGACTCACTATTGCGCTCCCATTGTCATACACAGGGCAAATAGAACTGGCGTCGGTTCCCAGCATGTACAGTGTATTGGACAGAAGAGGAGCTACTGTTCTTGTCAGTTTCCTAAGCAGAATTGAACTAGATATGGCCGTGTGTGTAGGATGCACAGTTCTTATCTTCTGAGCAAGCTCACTGTTCTGGAACTATAGGAAACACAGTAGAGTAGAAGAGTGCTCTTTTCTCAAAAGCAGAGTGTGTTTCTTGTAAGGCGAGCTAGCGTTTATTTCCCAGTCCTAAATGGAGTTGAATCACATGCAGTTTTCGGTCCTACAAGCAAGAGTTGTTTTCTGGTAAGTACATCACTATTGCGCTCCCATTGTCATACACAGGGCAAATAGCACTGGCGTCTGTTCCCAGCATGTACAGTGAATTGGACTGAAGAGGATCTACTGTTCCTGTCAGTTTCCTAATCAGAAATGAACTAGATATGGCCCGTGTGTGTAGGAAGCACAGTTCTTTTGTTCTGAGCAAGCTCACTGTTCTGGCCCTATAGGAAACACAGTAGATTAGAAGAGTGCTCTTTTCTCAAAAGCAGAGTGTGTTTCTTGTAAGGGGAGCTAGCGTTTGTTTCCCAGTCCTAATTAGAGTTGAGTCACATGCAGTTTCTGGTCCTACGAGCAAGAGTTGTTTTCTGGTAAGAAGAGTCACTATTGGGCTCTCATTGCCATATACAGTGCAAATAGCACTCGCGTCTCTTCCCAGCAAGTACAGTGTATTGGACTGAAGAGGAGCTAATGTTCTTGTCAGTTTCCTAAGCAGAGTTGAACTAGATATGGCCCTTGTGTGTAGGAAGCACAGTTCTTTTGTTCTGAGCAAGCTCACTTTTCAGACCCCATAGGAAACACAGTAGAGTAGATGAGTGCTCTTTTCTCAAAAGCAGAGTGTGTTTCTTGTAAGGCAAGCTAGCGTTTGTTTCCCAGTCCTAAATGGAGTTGAATCACATTCAGTTTTTAGTCCTATAAGCAAGAGTTTTTTTTTTGTTAAGGAAAGTCACTATTGAGATCCCATTGCCATACACAGTGCAAATAGCACTCGTGTCTGTTCCCAGCAAGTACAGTGTATTGGACTGAAGAGGAGCTACTGTTCTTGTCAGTTTCCTAAGCAGAGTTGAACTAGATATGGCCTGTGTGTGTAGGAAGCACAGTTCCTTTGTTCTGAGCAAGGTAACTGTTTGGACCCCATAGGAACCACAGTAGAGTAGAGGAGTGCTCTTTTCTCAAAAGCAGAGTGTGTTTCTTGTAAGGCGATCTACCGTTTGTTTCCCAGTTCTAAATGGAGTTGAGTCACATGCAGTTTCTGGTCCTACGAGCAAGAGTTGTTTTTTGGTAAGAAGAATCACTATTGTGCTCCCATTGTCATACACAGGGCAAATAGAACTGGCGTCGGTTCCCAGTATGTACAGTGTATTGGATTGAAGAGGATCTTCTGTTCTTGTCAGTTTCCTAAGCAGAATTGAACTAGATATTGCCGTGTGTGTAGGATGCACAGTTCTTTTCTTCTGAGCAAGCTCACTGTTCTGGCCCTATAGGAAAAACAGTAGAGTAGAAGAGTGCTCTTTTCTCAAAAGCAGAGTGTGTTTCTTGTAAGGCGAGCTAGCGTTTATTTCCCAGTTCTAAAGGGAGTTGAATCACATGCAGTTTTCGGTCCTACGAGCAAGAGTTGTTTTCTGGTAATTAAAGTCACTATTGCTTTCCCATTGCCATACACAGTGCAAATAACATTCGCGTCTGTTCCGAGCAAGTACAGTGTAATGGACTGAAGAGGCGCTACTGTTCTTGTCAGTTTCCTAAGCAGAGTTGAACTAGATATGGCCCGTGTGTGTAGGAAGCACAGTTCTTTTGTTCTAAGCAAGCTCACTGTTCGGACCCCATAGGAAACACAGTAGAGTAGAAGCGTGCTCTTTTCTCAAAAGCAGAGTGTGTTTCTTGTAAGGCGAGCTAGCATTTGTTTCCCAGTCCTAAATGGAGTTGAATCACATGCAGTTTCTTGTCCTATGAGCAAGAGTTGTTTTCTGGTAAGGAAAGTCACTATTGTGTTCCCATTCCCATACACAGTGCAACTAGCACTGGCGTCTGTTCCCAGCAAGTACAGTGTATCGGACTGAAGAGGAGCTACTGATCTTCTCAGTTGCCTAAGCAGAGTTGAACTAGATATGGCCCATGTGTGTAGGAAGCACAGTTCTTTTGTTCTGAGCAAGCTCACTGTTCGGACCCCATAGGAAATTCAGTAGAGTAAAAGAGTGCCCTTTATTCAAAAGCAGAGTGTGTTTCTTGTAAGGCGAGCTAGTGTTTGTTTCCCACTCCTAAATGGAGTTGAATCCCATGGAGTTTCTTGTCCTACGATCAAGAGTTGTTTTCTGGTAAGAAGAGTCACTATTGTGCCTCCAATGTCATACACAGGGCAAATAGCACTGGCGTCTGTTCCCAGCATGTACAGTGTATTGAACTGAAATGGATCTACTGTTCTTGTCAGTTTCCTAAGCAGAATTGAACTAGATATGGCCCGTGTGTGTTGGATTCCCAGTTCTTTTGTTCTGAGCAAGCTCACTGTTCAGGCCCTAATAAGAAAAACAGTAGAGTAGAAGTGTGCTCTTTTCTCAAAAGCATAGTGTGTTTATTGTAAGGCGAGCTCGCGTTTGTTTCCCAGTTCTAAATGGAGTTGAGTCACATGCAGTTTTTGATCCTACGAGCAAGAGTTGTTTTCTGGTAAGAAGAGTCACTATTGCGCTCCCATACCATGAACAGTACAAATAGCACACGCGTCTGTTCCCAGCAAGTAAAGAGTATTGGACTGAAGAGGAGCTACTGTTCTTGTCAGTTTCCTAAGCAGAGTTGAACTAAATATGGCCCCTGTGTGTAGGAAGCACAGTTTTTGTTCTGAGCAAGCTCACTGTTCGGAACCCAAGGGAAAAACAGTAGAGTAGAAGAGTGCTCTTTTCTCAAAAGCAGAGTGTGTTTCTTGAAAGGCGAGCTAGTGGTTATTTCCCAGTCAGAAATGGAGTTGAATCCCATGCAGTTTCTGGTCCTATGAGCAAGAGTTTTTTTTTTTTTGTTAAGAAGAGTCACTTTTGAGCTTCCAATGCCATAGACAGTGCAAATAGCACTCGCGTCTCTTCCCAGCAAGTACAGTGTATTGGACTGAAGAGGAGCTACTGTTCTTGTCAGTTTCCTAAGCAGAATTGAACTAGATATGGCCCGTGTGTGTAGGAAGCACAGTTCTTTTGTTCTGAGCAAGCTCACTTTTCGGACCCCATAGGAAACACAGTAGAGTAGAAGAGTGGTCTTTTCTCAAAAGCAGAGTGTGTTTCTTGTAAGGCGAGCTACCGTTTGTTTCCCAGTCCTAGATGGAGTTGAATCCCATGCAGTATCTGGTCTTAAGAGCAAGCGATGTTTCCTGGTAAGAAGAGTCACTATTGCGATCCCATTGTCATAGACAGGGCAAATAGCACTGGCGTCTGTTCCCAGCATGTACAGTGTATTGGACTGAAGAAGATCTACTGTTCTTGTCAGTTTCCTAAGCAGAGTTGAACTGGATATGGCCCGTGTGTGTAGGAAGCACAGTTCTTTTGTTCTGAGCAAGCTCACTGTTCTGGCCCTATAGGAAACACAGTAGCTTAGAAGAGTGCTCTTTTCTCAAAAGCAGAGTGTGTTCCTTGTAAGGGGAGCTAGCGTTTGTTTCCCAGTCCTAATTAGAGTTGAGTCACATGCAGTTTCTGCTCCTACGAGCAAGAGTTGTTTTCTGGTAAGAAGAGTCACTATTGGGCTCCCATTGCCATATACAGTGCAAATAGCACTCGCGTCTCTTCCCAGCAAGTACAGTGTATTGGACTGAAGAGGAGCTACTGTTCTTGTCAGTTTCCTAAGCAGAGTTGAACTAGATATGGCCCTTGTGTGTAGGAAGCACAATTCTTTTGTTCTGAGCAAGCTCACTTTTCAGACCCCATAGGAAACACAGTAGAGTAGAAGAGTGCTCTTTTTTCAAAACAGAGTGTGTTTCTAGTAAGACGAGATAGCGTTTGTTTCCCAGTACTAAATGGAGTTGAGTCACATGCAGTTTCTGGTCCTACGAGCAAGAGTTGTTTTCTGGTAAGAAGAGTCACTATTGCGCTCCCATTGCCATACACAGTGCAAATAGCACTCGCGTCTGTTCCCAGAAAGTACAGTGTATTGGACTGGAGAGGAGCTACTGTTCTTGTCAGTTTCCTAAGCAGAGTTGAACTAGATATGCCCCGTGTGTGTAGGAAGCACGTTTCTTTTGTTCTGAGGAAGCTCACTGTTCTGGCCTTATAAGAAACACAGTAGAGTAGAAGAGTGCTCTTTTCTCAAAAGCAGAGTGTGTTTCTTGTAAGGCAAGTTAGCGTTTGTTTCCCAGTCCTAAATGGAGTTGAGGCACATGCAGTTTTTGGTCCTACGAGCAAGAGTTGTTTTCTGGTAAGGAAGTCACTATTGTGCTCCAATTGCCATACACAGTGCAAATAGCACTCGCGTCTGTTTCCAGAAAGTACAGTGTATTGGACTGAAGAGGAGCTACTGTTCTTGTCAGTTTCCTAAGCAGAGTTGAACTAGATATGGCCCGTGTGTGTAGGAAGCACAGTTCCTTTGTTCTGAGCAAGGTCACTGTTCGGACCCCAGAGGAAACACAGTAGAGTAGAAGAGTGCTCTTTTCTCAAAAGCCGAGTGTGTTTCTTTTAAGGCGAGCTACCGTTTGTTCCTCAGTCCTAAATGGAGTTGAGTCACATGCAGTTTCTGGTCCTACGAGCCAGAGTTGTTTTCTGGTAAGAAGAGTCTCTATTGCGCTCCCATTGTCATACACTGGGCAAATAGCACTGGCGTCGTTTCCCAGCATGTACAGTGTATTGGACTGAAGAGGATCTACTGTTTTTGTCAGTTTCCTAAGCAGAATTGAACTAGATATGGCCGTGTGTGTCGGAAGCACAGTTCTTTTGTTCTGAGCAAGCTCTCTGTTCTGGCCCTATAGGAAACATGGTACAGTAGAAGAGTTCTCTATTCTCAAAAGCAGAGTGTTTTTCTTGTAAGGCAAGCTAGCATTTGTTTCCCAGTCCTAAATGGAGTTGAATCACATTCAGTTTTTGGTCCTATGAGCAAGAGTTGTTTTCTGGTAAGGAAAGACACTATTGCGATCCCATTGCCATGCACAGTGCAAATATCACTCGCGTCTGTTCCCAGCAAGTACAGTGTATTGGACTGAAGAGGAGCTACTGTTCTTGTCAGTTTCCTAAGCAGAGTTGAACTAGATATGGCCTGTGTGTGTAGGAAGCACAGTTCTTTGTTCTGAGCAAGGTCACAGTTCGGATCCCATAGGAAACACAGAAGTTTAGAGGAGTGCTCTTTTCTCAAAAGCAGAGTGTGTTTCTTGTAAGGCGAGCTACCATTTTTTTCCCAGTTCTAAATGGTGTTAAGTCACATGCAGTTTCTGTTCCTACGAGCAAGAGTTGTTTTTTGGTAAGAAGACTCACTATTGCGCTCCCATTGTCATACACAGGGCAAATAGAACTGGCGTCGTTTCCCAGCATGTACAGTGTATTGGACAGAAGAGGAGCTACTGTTCTTGTCAGTTTCCTAAGCAGAATTGAACTAGATATGGCCGTGTGTGTAGGATGCACAGTTCTTATCTTCTGAGCAAGCTCACTGTTCTGGAACTATAGGAAACACAGTAGAGTAGAAGAGTGCTCTTTTCTCAAAAGCAGAGTGTGTTTCTTGTAAGGCGAGCTAGCGTTTATTTCCCAGTCCTAAATGGAGTTGAATCACATGCAGTTTTCGGTCCTACAAGCAAGAGTTGTTTTCTGGTAAGTACATCACTATTGCGCTCCCATTGTCATACACAGGGCAAATAGCACTGGCGTCTGTTCCCAGCATGTACAGTGAATTGGACTGAAGAGGATCTACTGTTCCTGTCAGTTTCCTAATCAGAAATGAACTAGATATGGCCCGTGTGTGTAGGAAGCACAGTTCTTTTGTTCTGAGCAAGCTCACTGTTCTGGCCCTATAGGAAACACAGTAGATTAGAAGAGTGCTCTTTTCTCAAAAGCAGAGTGTGTTCCTTGTAAGGGTAGCTAGCGTTTGTTTCCCAGTTTTAATTAGAGTTGAGTCACATGCAGTTTCTGGTCCTACGAGCAAGAGTTGTTTTCTGGTAAGAAGAGTCACTATTGGGCTCCCATTGCCATATACAGTGCAAATAGCACTCGCGTCTCTTCCCAGCAAGTACAGTGTATTGGACTGAAGAGGAGCTAATGTTCTTGTCAGTTTCCTAAGCAGAGTTGAACTAGATATGGCCCTTGTGTGTAGGAAGCACAGTTCTTTTGTTCTGAGCAAGCTCACTTTTCAGACCCCATAGGAAACACAGTAGAGTAGAAGAGTGCTCTTTTCTCAAAACAGAGTGTGTTTCTAGTAAGACGAGATAGTGTTTGTTTCCCAGTACTAAATGGAGTTGAGTCACATGCAGTTTCTGGTCCTACGAGCAAGAGTTGTTTTCTGGTAAGAAGAGTCACTATTGTGCTCCCATTGCCATACACAGTGCAAATAGCACTCGCGTCTGTTCCCAGAAAGTACAGTGTATTGGACTGAAGAGGAGCTACTGTTCTTGTCAGTTTCCTAAGCAGAGTTGAACTAGATATGGCCCGTGTGTGTAGGAAGCACAGTTCTTTTGTTCTGAGCAAGCTCACTGTTCTGGCCTTATAAGAAACACAGTAGAGTAGAAGAGTGCTCTTTTCTCAAAAGCAGAGTGTGTTTCTTTTAAGGCAAGCTAGCGTTTGTTTCCCAGTCCTAAATGGAGTTGAGTCACATGCAGTTTTTGGTCCTACGAGCAAGAGTTTTTTTTCTGTTAAGGAAAGTCACTATTGTGCTCCCATTGCCATACACAGTGCAAATAGCACTCGCGTCTGTTCCCAGCAAGTACAGTGTATTGGCCTGAAGAGGAGCTACTGTTCTTTTGAGTTTCCTAAGCAGAGTTGAACTAGATATGGCCCATGTGTGTAGGAAGCACAGTTCCTTTGTTCTGTGCAAGGTCACTGTTCGGACCCCATAGGAAACACAGTAGAGTAGAAGAGTGCTCTTTTCTCAAAAGCAGACTGTGTTTCTTGTTAGGCGAGCTACCGTTTGTTCCCCAGTCCTAAATGGAGTTGAGTCACATGCAGTTTCTGGTCCTATGAGCAAGAGTTGTTTTCTGGTAAGAAGAGTCACAATTGCGCTCCCATTGTCATACACAGGGCAAATAGCACTGGCGTCGGTTCCCATCATGTACAGTGTATTGGACTGAAGAGGAGGTACTGTTCTTGTCAGTTTCCTAAGCAGAATTGAACTAGATATGGCCGTGTGTGTAGGAAGCACAGTTCTTTTGTTCTGAGCAAGCTCTCTGTTCTGGCCCTATAGGAAACATGGTACAGTAGAAGAGTGCTCTTTTCTCAAAAGCAGAGTGTGTTTCTTGTAAGGCAAGCTAGCATTTGTTTCCCAGTCCTAAATGGAGTTGAATCACATTCAGTTTTTAGTCCTATAAGCAAGAGTTTTTTTTTTGTTAAGGAAAGTCACTATTGCGATCCCATTGCCATACACAGTGCAAATAGCACTCGTGTCTGTTCCCAGCAAGTACAGTGTATTGGACTGAAGAGGAGCTACTGTTCTTGTCAGTTTCCTAAGCAGAGTTGAACTAGATATGGCCTGTGTGTGTAGGAAGCACAGTTCCTTTGTTCTGAGCAAGTTAACTGTTTGGACCCCATAGGAACCACAATAGAGTAGAGGAGTGCTCTTTTCTCAAAAGCAGAGTGTGTTTCTTGTAAGGCGAGCTACCGTTTTTGTCCCAGTTCTAAATGGAGTTGAGTCACATGCAGTTTCTGGTCCTACGAGCAAGAGTTGTTTTTTGGTAAGAAGAATCACTATTGTGCTCCCATTGTAATACACAGGGCAAATAGAACTGGCGTCGGTTCCCAGTATGTACAGTGTATTGGATTGAAGAGGATCTTCTGTTCTTGTCAGTTTCCTAAGCAGAATTGAACTAGATATTGCCGTGTGTGTAGGATGCACAGTTCTTTTCTTCTGAGCAAGCTCACTGTTCTGGCCCTATAGGAAACACAGTAGAGTAGAAGAGTGCTCTTTTCTCAAAAGCAGAGTGTGTTTCTTGTTAGGCGAGCTAGCGTTTATTTCCCAGTTCTAAAGGGAGTTGAATCACATGCAGTTTTCGGTCCTACAAGCAAGAGTTGTTTTCTGGTAAGGAAAGTCACTATTGCTTTCCCATTGCCATACACAGTGCAAACAACATTCGCGTCTGGTCCGAGCAAGTACAGTGTAATGGACTGAAGAGGCGCTACTGTTCTTGTCAGTTTCCTAAGCAGAGTTGAACTAGATATGGCCCGTGTGTGTAGGAAGCACAGTTCTTTTGTTCTAAGCAAGCTCACTGTTCGGACCCCATAGGAAACACAGTAGAGTAGAAGAGTGCTCTTTTCTCAAAAGCAGAGTGTGTTTCTTGTAAGGCGAGCTAGCATTTGTTTCCCAGTCCTAAATGGAGTTGAATCACATGCAGTTTCTTGTCCTACGAGCAAGAGTTGTTTTCTGGTAAGGAAAGTCACTATTGTGTTCCCATTCCCATACACAGTGCAACTAGCACTGGCGTCTGTTCCCAGCAAGTACAGTGTATCGGACTGAAGAGGAGCTACTGATCTTGTCAGTTTCCTAAGCAGAGTTGAACTAAATGTGGCCCCTGTGTGTAGGAAGCACAGTTTTTGTTCTGAGCAAGCTCACTGTTCGGACCCCAAGGGAAAAACAGTAGAGTAGAAGAGTGCTCTTTTCTCAAAAGCAGAGTGTGTTTCTTGAAAGGCGAGCTAGTGGTTATTTCCCAGTCAGAAATGGAGTTGAATCCCATGCAGTTTCTGGTCCTATGAGCAAGAGGTTTTTTTTTTTTGTTAAGAAGAATCACTTTTGAGCTTCCAATGGCATAGACAGTGCAAATAGCACTCGCGTCTCTTCCCAGCAAGTACAGTGTATTGGACTGAAGAGGAGCTACTGTTCTTGTCAGTTTCCTAAGCAGAGTTGAACTAGATATGGCCCGTGTGTGTAGGAAGCACAGTTCTTTTGTTCTGAGCAAGCTCACTTTTCGGACCCCATAGGAAACACAGTAGAGTAGAAGAGTGGTCTTTTCTCAAAAGCAGAGTGTGTTTCTTGTAAGGCGAGCTACCGTTTGTTTCCCAGTCCTAGATGGAGTTGAATCCCATGCAGTATCTGGTCTTAAGAGCAAGAGATGTTTCCTGGTAAGAAGAGTCACTATTGCGATCCCATTGTCATAGACAGGGCAAATAGCACTGGCGTCTGTTCCCAGCATGTACAGTGTATTGGACTGAAGAAGATCTACTGTTCTTGTCAGTTTCCTAAGCAGAGTTGAACTAGATATGGCCCGTGTGTGTAGGAAGCACAGTTCTTTTGTTCTGAGCAAGCTCACTGTTCTGGCCCTATAGGAAACACAGTAGAGTAGAAGAGTGCTCTTTTCTTAAAAGCAGAGTGTGTTTCTTGTAAGGCGAGCTAGCTTTTATTTCCCAGTTCTAAATGGAGTTGAATCACATGCAGTTTTCGGTCCTACGAGCAAGAGTTGTTTTCTGGTAAGGAATGTCACTATTGCTCTCCCATTGCCATACACAGTGCAAATAGCATTCGAGTCTGGTCCGAGCAAGTACAGTGTAATGGACTGAAGAGGAGCTACTGTTCTTGTCAGTTTCCTAAGCAGAGTTGAACTAGATATGGTCGTGTGTGTAGGAAGCACAGTTCTTTTGTTCTGAGCAAGCTCACTGTTCGGACCCCATAGGAAACACAGTAGAGTAGAAGAGTGCTCTTTTCTCAAAAGCAGAGTGTGTTTCTTGTAAGGCGAGCTAGCGTTTGTTTCCCAGTCCCAAATGGAGTTGAATCACATGCAGTTTCTTGTCCTACGAGCAAGAGTTGTTTTCTGGTAATTAAAGTCACTATTGCGCTCCCATTCCCATACACAGTGCAAATAGCACTGGCGTCTGTTCCCCGCAAGTACGGTGTATCGGACTGAAGAGGAGCTACTGTTCTTGTCAGTATCCTAAGCAGAATTGAACTAGATATGGCCTGTATGTGTAGGAATCCCAGTTGTTTTGTTCTGAGCAAGCTCACTGTTCTGGACCTATAAGAAAAACAGTAGAGTAGAAGAGTGCTCTTTTCTCAAAAGCAGAGTGTGTTTCTTGTAAGGCAAGCTCGCGTTTGTTTCCCAGTTCCAAATGGAGTTGAGTCACATGCAGTTTCTGGTCCTGCGAGCAAGAGTTGTTTTTTTGGTAAGAAGAGTCACTATTGTGCTCCCATTGTCATACACAGGGCAAAGAGCACTGGCATCTTTTCACAGCATGTACAGTCAGTGTATTGGACTGAAGAGGAGCTACTGTTTTGTCATTTTCCTAAGAAGAATTGAACTAGATGTGGCCATGTGTGTAGGAAGCACAGTTCTTTTGTTCTGAGCAAGCTCACTGTTCTGGCCCTATAGGAAACACAGTAGAGTAGGAGAGTGCTCTTTTCTCAAAAGCAGAGTGTGTTTCTTGTAAGGCGAGCTAGCGTTTGTTTCCCAGTCCTAAATGGAGTTGAATCACATGCAGTTTTTGGTCCTACGAGGAAGAGTTGTTTTCTGGTAAGGAAAGTCAATATTGTGCTCCCATTTCCATACACAGTGCAAATAGCACTGACGTCTGTTCCCAGCAAGTACAGTGTATTGGACTGAAGCGGAGCTACTGTTCTTGTCAGTTTACTAAGCAGAGTTGAACTAGATATGGCCTGTGTGTGTAGGAAGCACAGGTCTTTTGTTCTGAGCAAGCTCACTTTTCGGACCCCTTAGGAAACACAGTAGAGTAGAAGAGTGCTCTTTTCTCAAAAGCAGAGTGTGTTTCTTGTAAGGCGAGCTAGTGTTTGTTTCCCAGTCAGAAATGGAGTTGAATTCCATGCAGTTTCTGGTCCTATGAGCAAGAGTTGTTTCCTGGTAAGAAGAGTCGCTGTTGTGCTCCCACTGTCATACACAGGGCAAAAAGCACTGGCGTCTGTTCCCAGCAAGTACAGTGTATTGGACTGAAGCGGAGCTACTGTTCTTGTCACTTTCCTAAGCAGAGTTGAACTAGATATATCCCGTGTTTGAAGGAAGCACAGTTCTTTTGTTCTGAGCAAGCTCACTGTTCGGACCCCATAGGAAACACAGTAGAGTAGAAGAGTGCTCTTTTCTCAAAAGCAGAGTGTGTTTCTTGTAAGGCGAGCTAGCGTTTGTTTCCCAGTCCTAAATGGAGTTGAATCCCATGCAGTTTTTGGTCCTACGAGCAAGAGTTGTTTTCTGTTACGGAAAGTCACTATTGCGCTCCCATTGTCATACACAGGGCAAATAGCACTGGCGTCTGTTCGCAGCATGTACAGTGTATTGGACTGAAGAGGATCTACTGTTCTTGTCAGTTTCCTAAGCAGAATTGAACTAGATATGGCCATGTGTGTAGGAAGCACAGTTCTTTTGTTCTGAGCAAGCTCACTGTTCTGGCCCTATAGGAAACACAGGAGAGTAGAAGAGTGCTGTTTTCTCAAAAGCAGAGTGTGTTTCTTGTAAGGCGAGCTAGCGTTTGTTTCCCAGTCCTAAATGGAGTTGAATCACATGCAGTTTTTGGTCCTACGAGCAAGAGTTGTTTTCTGTTAAGGAAAGTCACTATTGTGCTCCCATTTCCATACACAGTGCAAATAGCACTCGCGTCTGTTCCCAGCAAGTACAGTGTATTGCACTGAAGCGGAGCTACTGTTCTTGTCAGTTTCCTAAGCAGAGTTGAACTAGATATGGCCCCTGTGTGTAGAAAGCACAGTTCTTTTGTTCTGAACAAGCTCACTATTCGGACCCCATAGGAAACACAGTAGAGTAGAAGACTGCTCTTTTCTCAAAAGCAGAGTGTGTTTCTTGTAAGGCGAGCTACCGTTTGTTTCCCAATCCTAAATGGAGTTGAATCACATGCAGTTTCTTCTCGTATGAGCAAGAGTTGTTTTCTGGTAAGAAGAGTCACTATTGTGCTCCCATTGTCATACACAGGGCAAATAGCACTGGCGTCTGTTCTCAGCATGAACAGTGTATTGGACTGAAGATGATCTACTGTTCTTGTCAGTTTCCTAAGCAGAGTTGAACTAGACATGGCCCGTGTGTGTAGGAAGCACAGTTCTTTTGTTCTGAGCAAGCTCACTGTTCGGACCCCATAGGAAACACAGTAGAATAGAAGAGTGCTCTTTTCTCAAAAGCAGAGTGTGTTTCTTGTAAGGCAAGCTATCCTTTGTTTCCCAATCCTAAATGGAGTTGAATCACATGCAGTTTCTGGTCCTACGAGCAAGAGTTGTTCTCTGGTAAGGAAAGTCACTATTGTGCTCCCATTGCCATACACAGTGCAAATAGGACTCGCGTCTGTTCCTAGCAAGTACAGTGTATTGGACTGAAGAGGAGCTACTGTTCTTTTCAGTTTCCTAAGCAGAGTTGAACTAGATATGGCCCTATTTATGTAGGAAGCACAGTTCTTTTGTTCTGAGAATGCTCACTGTTCTGGCCCTATAGGAAACACATTAGCATTGAAGAGTGCTCTTTTCTCAATCTAGAGTGTGTTTCTTTTAAGTCGAGCTAGCGTTTGTTTCCCAGTCCTAAATGGAGTTGAATCACATGCAGTTTCTGCTCCTATGAGCAAGAGTTGTTTTCTGGTAAGAAGAGTCACTATTGTGCTCCCATTGTCATACACAGGGCAAATAGCACTGGCGTCTGTTCCCAGCATGAAAAGTGTATTGGACTGAAGAGGATCTACAGTTCTTGTCAGTTTCCCAAGCAGAGTTGAACTAGATATGGACCGTGTGTGTAGGAAGCACAGCTCTTTTGTTCTGAGAATGCTCATTGTTCTTGCCCTATAGGAAATACTTTAGAGTAGAAGAGTGCTGTTTTCTCAATCCAGAGTGTGTTTATTGTAAGTCGAGCTAGCATTTTTTTCCCAGTCCTTAATGGAGTTGAATCCCATGCAGTTTCTGGTCCTACCAGCAAGAGTTGTTTTCTGGTAAGAAGAGTCACTATTGTGCTCCCATTGTCATACACAGGGCAAATAGCACTGGCGTCTGTTCCCAGCAAGTACAGTGTATAGGACTGACGAGGATCTACTGTTCTTGTCAGTTTCCAAAGCAGAATTGAACTAGATATGGCACGTGTGTAGGAAGCACAGTTCTTTTGTTCTGAGCAAGCTCACTGTTCTGGCCCTATAGGAAACACAGCAGAGTAGAAGTGTGGTCTTTTCTCAAAAGCAGAGTGTGTTTCTTGTAAGGCGAGCTAGCGTTTGTTTCCCAGTCCTAAATGGGGTTGAATCACATGCAGTTTTTGGTCCTACGAGCAAGAGCTGTTTTCTGGTAAGGAAAGTCACTATTGTGCTCCCATTGCCATACACAGTGCAAATAGCACTCGCGTCTGTTCCTAGCAATTACAGTGTATTGGACTGAAGAGGAGCTACTGTTCTTTTCAGTTTCTTAAGCAGACTTGAACGAGATATGGCCCATGTGTTTAGGAAGCACAGTTCTTTTGTTCTCAGCAAGCTCACTTTTCGGACCCCATAGGATACACAGCAGAGTAGAAGAGTGCTCTTTTCTCAAAAGCAGAGTGTGTTTCTTGTAAGGCGAGCTAGCGTTTGTTTCCCAGTCCTAAATGGAGTTGATCACATGCAGTTTCTGGTCCTACGAGCAAGAGTTGTTTTTTTGGTAAGAAGAGTCACTATTGCACTCCAATTGTCATACACAGGGCAAATAGCACTGGCGACTGTTCCCAGCATGTACAGTCAGTGAATTGAACGGAAGAGGAGCTACTGTTCTTGTCAGTTTCCTAAGCAGAATTGAACTAGATGTGGCCATGTGTGTGGGAAGCACAGTTCTTTTGTTCTGAGCAAGCTCACTGTTCTGGCCCTGTAGGAAACACAGTAGAGTAGAAGAGTGCTCTTTTCTCAAAAGCAGAGTGTGTTTCTTGTAAGGCGAGCCTGCGTTTGTTTCCCAGTCCTAAATGGAGTTGAATCACATGCAGTTTTTGGTCCTACGAGCAAGAGTTGTTTTCTGGTAAGGAAAGTCAATATTGTGCTCCCATTTCCATACACAGTGCAAATAGCCCTGGTGTCTGTTCCCAGCAAGTACAGTGTATTGGACTGAAGCGGAGCTACTGTTCTTGTCAGTTTCCAAAGCAGAGTTGCACTAGATATGGCCCCTGTGTGTAGGAAGCACAGTTCTTTTGTTCTGAGCAAGCTCACTATTCGGACCCCATAGGAAACACAGTAGAGTTGAAGAGTGCTCTTTCCTCAAAAGCAGAGTGTGTTTCTTGTAAGGCGAGTTAGTGTTTGTTTCCCAGTCAGTATTGAAGTTGAATCCCATGCAGTTTCTGGTCCTATGAGCAAGAGTTGTTTTCTGATAAGAAGAGTCACTATTGTGCTCCTATTGCCATACACAGTGCAAATAGCACTCGCGTCTGTTCCCAGCTAGTACAGTGTATTGGACTGAAGAGGAGCTACCGTTCTTGTTAGTTTCCTAAGCAGAGTTGAACTAGATATGGCCCGTATGTGTAGGAAGCAAAGTTCTTTTGTTCTGAGCAAGCTCACTGTTCGTACCCCATAGGAAACACAGTAGAGTAGAAGAGTGGTCTTTTCTCAAAAGCAGAGTGTGTTTCTTGTAAGGCCAGCTAGCGATTGTTTCCCAGTCAGAAATGGAGTTGAATCACATCCAGTTTTTGGTCCTACGAGCAAGAGTTGTTTTCTGGTAAGGAAAGTCACTATTGCGGTCCCATTGCCATACACAGTGCAAATAGGATTCGCGTCTGTTCCCAGCAAGTACAGCGTATTGGACTAAAGAGGAGCTACTGTTCTTGTCAGTTTCCTAAGCAGAGTTGAACTAGATATGGCCCGTGTGTGTAGGAAGCACAGTTCTTTTGTTCTGAGCAAGCTCAATGTTCGCACGCCATAGGAAACACAGTAGAGTAGAAGAGTGCTCTTTTCTCAAAAGCAGAGTGTGTTTCTTGTAAGGCGAGCTAGCGTTTGTTTCCCAGTCCTAAATGGAGTTGAATCACATTCAGTTTCTGGTCCTACGAGCAAGAGGTGTGTTCTGATAAGAAGAGTCACTATTGCGCTCCCATTGTCATACAGAGGGCAAATAGCACTGGGGTCTGTAACCAGCATGTACAGTGTATTGGACTGAAGAGGAGCTACTGTTCTTGTCAATTTCCTAAGCAGAGTTGAACTAGATATGGCCCGTGTGTGTAGGAAGCACAGTTCTTTTGTTCAGAGCAAGCTCACTGTTCGGACCCCATAGGATATACAGTAGAGTAGAAGAGTGCTCCTTTCTCAAAAGCAGAGTGTGTTTCTTTTAAGGCGAGCTTGCGTTTGTTTCCCAGTCCTAAATGGGGTTGAATCGCATTCAGTCTCTTGTCCTACGAGCAAGAGTTGTTTTCTGGTAAGAAGAGTCACTATTGCGCTCCCATGTCATTCACAGGGCAAATAGCACTGGCGTCTGTTCCCAGCATGTACAGTGTATTGGACTGAAGAGGATCTACTGTTCTTGTCAGCTTCCTAAGCAGAATTGAACTAGATATGGCCGTATTTGTAGGAAGCACAATTCTTTTGTTCTGAGCAAACTCACTGTTCTGGCACTATGGGAAACAGAGTAGAGTAGAAGAGTGATCTTTTCTCAAAAGCAGAGTGTGTTTCTTGTAAGGCGAGCTAGCGTTTGTTTCCCAGT
Source organism: Peromyscus eremicus (assembly GCF_949786415.1). Taxonomy (NCBI): domain Eukaryota; kingdom Metazoa; phylum Chordata; class Mammalia; order Rodentia; family Cricetidae; genus Peromyscus; species Peromyscus eremicus. Next base: position 337,350 of record NW_026734404.1, read on the forward strand.
CCTAAATGAAGTTGAATCACATGCAGCTTTTGGTCCTACGAGCAAGAGTTGTTTTCTGGTAAGGAAAGTCACTATTGCGCTCTCATTTCCATACACAGTGCAAATAGCACTCGCGTCTTTTCCCAGCTAGTATAGTGTATTGGACTGAATTAGAGCTACTGTTCTTGTCAGTTTCCTAAGCAGAGTTGAACTCGATGTGGCCCCTGTGTGTAGAAAGCACAGGTTTTCTGTTCTGAGCAAGCTCACTGTTCGGACCCCATAGGAAACACAGTAGAGAAGATGAGTGCTCTTTTCTCAAAAGCAGAGTGTGTTTCTTGTAAGGTGAGCTAGCGTTTGTTTCCCAGTCCTAAATGGAGTTGAATCACATGCAGTTTTTGGTCCTACGAGCAAGAGTTGTTTTCTGGTAAGGAAAGTCACTATTGTGCTCCCATTGCCATACACAGTGTAAAGAGCACTCGCATCTGTTCCAGCAAGTACAGTGTATTGGACTGAAGCAGAGCTACAGTTCTTGTCAGTTTCCTAAGCAGAGTTGAACTAGATATGGCCCGTGTGTGTAGGAAGCACAGTTCGTTTGTTCTGAGCAAGCTCACTGTTCCGACCCCATAGGAAAAACAGTAGAGTAGAAGAGTGTTCTTTTCTCAAAAGCAGAGTGTGTTTCTTGTAAGGCGAGCTAGTGTTTGTTTCCCAGTCAGAAATGGAGTTGAATCCCATGCAGTTTCTGGTCCTACGAGCAAGAGGTGTTTTCTGATAAGAAGAGTCACTATTGTGCTCCTATTGCCATACACAGTGCAAATAGCACTGGCTTCTGTTCCCATCATGTACAGTGCATTGGACTTAAGAAGATCTACTGTTCTTTTCAGTTTCCTAAGCAGAATTGAACTAGATATGGCCGTATTTGTATGAAGCACAGTTCTTTTGTTCTGAGCAAGCTCACTGTTCTGGCCCTATGGAAAACACAGTAGAGTAGAAGAGTGCTCTTTTCTCAAAAGCAGAGTGTGTTTTTTGTAAGGTGAGCTAGCATTTGTTTCCCAGTCCTAAATGGAGTTGAATCACATGAAGTTTCTGGTCCTATGAGCAAGAGTTGTTTTCTGGTAAGAAAGTCACTATTGTGCTCCCATTGCCATACACAGTGCAAATAGCACTCGCATCTGTTCCCAGCAAGTACAGTGTATTGGACTGAAGCGGGGCTACTGTTCTTGTCAGTTTCCTACGCAGAGTTGAACTAGATATGGCCCCTGTGTGTTGGAAGCACAGTTCTTTTGTTCTGAGCAAGCTCACTGTTCAGACCCCATAGTAAACACAGTAGAGTAGAAGAGTGCTCTTTTCTCAAAAGCAGAGTGTGTTTTTTGTAAGGCGAGCTACCATTTGTTTCCCAGTCCCAAATGGAGTTGAATCACATGCAGTTTCTTGTCCTATGAGCAAGAGTTGTTTTCTGGTAACAAGAGTCACTATTGCGCTCCCCTTGTCATACACAGGGCCAATAGCATTGGCGTCTGTTCCCAGCATATACAGTGTACTGGACTGAAGAGGATCTACTGTTTTTTTCAGCTTCCTAAGCAGAATTGAACTAAACATGGCAGTATTTGTATGAAGCACAGTTCTTTTGTTCTGAGCAAGCTCACTGTTCTGGCCCTATAGGAAACACAGTAGAGTAGAAGAGTGCTCTTTTGTCAAAAGCAGAGTGTGTTTCTTGTAAGGCGAGCTAGCGTTTTTTCCCAGTCCTAAATGGAGTTGAATCACATGCAGTTTTTGGTCCTACGAGCATGAGTTGTTTTCTGGTAAGGAAAGTCACTATTGTGCTCCCATTGCCATACACAGTGCAAATAGCACTCGCATCTGTTCCCAGCAAGTACAGTGTATTGGACTGAATCAGAGCTACTGTTCATGTCAATTTCCTAAGCAGAGTTGAACTAGATATGGCCCCTGTGTGTGGGAAGCCCAGTTCATTTGTTCTGACCAAGCTCACTGTTCGGAAACGAAAGAAACACAGTAGAGTAGAAGAGTAATCTTTTCTCAAAAGCATAGTGTGTTTCTTGAAAGACGAGCTAGCATTTGTTTCCCAGTCCTAAATGGAGTTGAATCCCATGCAGTTTCTGGTCCTATGAGCAAGAGCTATTTTCTGGTAAGATGAGTTGCTATTGTGCTCCAATTGTCATACAAAGGACAAATAGCACTGGCGTCTGTTCCCAGCAAGTACAGTGTATTGTACTGAAAAGGATCTACTGTTCTTGTCAGTTTCCTAAGCAGAATTGAATTAGATATGGCCCGTGTGTGTAGGAAGCACAGTTCTTCTGTTCTGAGCAAGCTAACTGTTTTGGCCCTATGGAAAACACTGTAGAGTAGAAGAGAGCTCTTTTCTCAAAAGCAGAGTGTGTTTCTTGTAAGGCGAGCTACCATTTGTTTCCCAGTCCTAAATGGAGTTGAATCACATGCAGTTTTTGTCCTACGAGCAAGAGGTGTTTTCTGATAAGAAGAGTCACTATTGTGCTCCTATTGCCATACACAGTGCAAATAGCACTCGCGTCTGTTCCCAGCTAGCACAGTGTATTGGACTGAAGAGGATCTACTGTTCTTTTCAGTTTCCTAAGCAGAATTGAACTAGATATGGCAGTATTTGTATGAAGCACAGTTCTTTTGTTCTGAGCAAGCTCACTGTTCTGGCCCTATAGGAAACACAGTAGAGTAGAAGAGTGCTCTTTTCTCAAAAGCAGAGTGTGTTTCTTGTAAAGCGAGCTAGAGTTTGTTTCCCAGTCCTAAATGTAGTTGAATCACATGCAGTTTCTGGTCCACGAGCAAGAGTTGTTTTCTGGTAAGAAGAGTCACTATTGCGCTGCCATTGCCATACACAGGACAAATAGCATTGGCGTCTGTTCCCAGCAAGTACACTGTATTGGACTGAAGAGGATCTACTGTTCTTGTCAGGTTCCTAAGCAGACTTGAACTAGACATGGCCGTGTGTGTAGGAAGCACAGTTTTTTTGTTCTGAGCAAGCTCACTTTTCGGAACACATAGGAAACACAGTAGAGTAGAAGAGTGCTCTTTTCTCAAAAGCAGAGTGTGTTTCTTGGACGTCGAGCTAGCATTTGTTTCCCAGTCCAAAATGGAGTTGAGTCACATGCAGTTTTTTGTCCTACGAGCAAGAGTTGTTTTCTGGTAAGACGAGTCACTATTGTGCTCTAATTGCCATACACAGTGCAAATAGCACTCGCGTCTCTTCCCCGCAAGTACAGTGTATTGGACTGAAAAGGAGCTACTGTTCTTGTCAGTTTCCTAAGCAGAGTTGAACTAGATATGGCCCTTGTGTGTAGGAAGCACAGTTCTTTTGTTCTGAGCAAGCTCACTGTTCGGACCCCATAGGAAACACAGTAGAGTAGAAGAGTGCTCTTTTCTCAAAAGCAGAGTGTGTTTCATGTAAGGCGAGCTAGCATTTGTTTCCCAGACCTAAATGGAGTTGAATCACATGCAGTTTCTGGTCCTATGAGCAAGAGTTGTTTTCTGGTAAGACGAGTCACTATTGTGCTCCAATTGCCATACACAGTGTAAATAGCACTCGCGTCTGTTCCCCGCAAGTAAAGTGTATTGGACTGAAGAGGAGCTACTGTTCTTGTCAGTTTCCTAAGCAGAGTTGATCTAGATATGGCCCGTGTGTGTAGGAAGCACAATTCTTTTGTTCTGAGCAAGCTCACTGTTCTGGCCCTATAGGAAACACAGTAGAGTAGAAGAGTGCTCTTTTGTCAAAAGCAGAGTGTGTTACTTGTAAGGCGAGCTAGCGTTTGTTTCCCAGTCCTAAATGGAGTTGAATCACATGCAGTTTTTGTTCCTACAAGCAAGATTTGTTTTCTGAAAAGGAAAGACACTATTGGGCTCCCATTGCCATACACAGTGCAAAAAGCACTCGTGTCTGTTCCCAGCAAGTACGGTGTATTGGACTGAAGAGGAGCTACTGTTCCTGTCAGTTTCCTAAGCAGAGTTGAACTAGATATGGCCCGTGTGTGTAGGAAGCACAGTTCTTTTGTTCTGAGCAAGCTCACTATTCGGACACCATAGGAAACACAGTAGAGTAGAAGACTGCTCTTTTCTCAAAAGCAGAGTGTGTTTCTTGTAAGGCAAGCTAGCGTTTGTTTCCCAATCCTAAATAGAGTTGAATCCCATGCAGTTTCTGGTCCTATGAGCAAGAGGTGTTTTCTGATAAGAAGTGTCACTATTGCGCTCCCATTGCCATACACAGTACAAATAGCACTCGCGTCTGTTCCCAGCAAGTACAGTGTATTGGACTGAAGAGGAGCTACTGTTCTTGTCAGTTTCCTAAGCAGAATTGAACTAGATAAGGACTGTGTGTGTAGGAAGCACAGTTCTTTTGTTCTGAGAATGCTCACTGTTCTGGCCCTATAGGAAACACATTAGAGTAGAAGAGTGCTGTTTTCTCAATCCAGAGTGTGTTTATTGTAAGTCGAGCTAGCGATTGTTTCCCAGTAAGAAATGGAGTTGAACCCCATGCAGTTTCTGGTCCTACGAGCAAGAGGTGTTTTCTGATAAGAAGAGTCACTATTGCGCTCCTATTGCCATACACAGTGCAAATAGCACTCGTGTCTGTTCCCAGCAAGTACAGTGTATTGGACTGGAAGCGGAGCTACTGTTCTTGTCAGTTTCCTAAGCAGAGTTGAACTAGATATGGCCCGTGTGTGTAGGAAGCACAGTTCTTTTGTTCTGAGCAAGCTCACTGTTCGGCCCCCATAGGAAACACAGTAGAGTAGAAGAGTGCTCTTTTCTCAAAAGCAGAGTGTGTTTCTTGTAAGGCGAGCTAGCGTTTGTTTCCCAGTCCTAAATGGAGTTGAATCCCATGCAATTTCTGGTCCTATGAGCAAGAGGTGTTTACTGATAAGAAGTGTCACTATTGCGCTCCCATTGTCATACACAGGGTAAATAGCACTCGCGTCTGTTCCCAGCAAGTACAGTGTATTGGACTGAAGCGGAGCTACTGTTCTTGTCAGTTTCCTAAGCAGAGTTGAACTAGATATGGCCCGTGTGTGTAGGAAACACAGTTCTTTTGTTCTGAGCAAGCTCACTGTTCGGACCCCATTGGAAACAGAGTAGAGTTGAAGAGTGCTCTTTTCTCAAAAGCAGAGTGTGTGCATTGAAAGGAGAGCTAGCGTTTGTTTCCCAGTCCTAAATGGGGTTGAATCACATGAGGTTTTTGGTCCTACACGCAAGGTTTGTTTTCTGTTAAGGAAAGTCACTATTGTGCTCCCATTGCCAAACACAGTGCAAATAGCACTCGAGTGTGTTCCCAGCAAGTACAGTGTATTGGACTGGAGAGGAGCTACTGTTCTTGTCAGTTTCCTAAGCAGAATTGAACTAGATATGTACCGTGTGTAGGAAGCACAGTTCTTTTGTTCTGAGAATGCTCACTGTTCTGGCCCTATAGGAAACACATTAGAGTAGAAGAGTGCTGTTTTCTAAATCCAGAGTGCGTTTCTTGTAAGTCGAGCTACCGTTTGTTTCCCAGTCCTAAATGGAGTTGAATCCCATGCAGTTTCTGGTCCTACCAGCAAGAGTTTTTTTTCTGGTAAGAAGAGTCACTATTGGGCTCCCATTGTCATACACAGGGCAAATAGCACTGGCGTCTGTTCCAAGCAAGTACAGTGTATTGGACTGAAGAGGATCTACTGTTCTTGTCAGTTTCCAAAGCAAAATTGAACTAGATATGGACCGTGTGTGTAGGATGCACAGTTCTTTTGTTCTAAGCAAGCTAACTGTTTTGGCCCTATAGGAAACACAGTAGAGTAGAAGAGTGATCATTTCTCAAAAGCATATTGTGTTTCTTGTAAGGCGAGCTAGCGTTTGTTTCCCAGTTCTAAATGGAGTTGAATCCCATGCAGGTTCTGGTCCTACGAGCAAGAGTTGTTTTCTGGTAAGAAGAGACACTATTGGGCTCCCATTGCCATACACAGTGCAAAGAGCACTGGCGTCTGTTCCCAGGAAGTACAGGGTATTGGACTGAAGCCGAGATACTGTTCTTGTCAATTTCCTAGGCAGAGTTGAAATAGATATGGCCCCTGTGTGTGGGAAGCCCAGTTCTTTTGTTCTGACCAAGCTCACTTTTCGGAACCCAAAGAAACACAGTAGAGTAGAAGAGTGCTCTTTCCTCAAAAGCAGAGTGTGTTTCTTGTAAGGCGAGCTAGTGTTTGTTTCCCAGTCAGAAATGGAGTTGAATCCCATGCAGTTACTGGTCCTACGAGCAAGAGGTGTTTTCTGATAAGAAGAGTCACTATTGTGCTCCTATTGTCATACGCAGTGCAAATAGCACTCGCGTTTGTTCCCAGCTAGCACAGTGTATTGGACTGAAGATGAGCTACCGTTCTTGTCAGTTTCCTAAGCAGAGTTGAACTAGATATGGCCCGTGTGTGTAGGAAGCACAGTTCTTTTGTTCTGAGCAAGCTAACTGTTTTGGCCTTATTGGAAAAACAGTAGAGTAGAAAAGTGATCATTTCTCCAAAGCAGAGTGTGTTTCTTGTAAGGTGAGCTAGCGTTTGTTTCCCAGTCCTAAATGGAGTTGAATCACATGCAGTTTTTGGTCCTACGAGTAAGAGTTGTTTTTTGGTAAGGAAAGTCACTATTGCGCTCCCGCTGGCATACACAGTGCAAGTAGCACTGGCGTCTGTTCCCAGCAAGTACAGTGTATTGGACTGAAGAGGAACTACTGTTCTTGTCAGTTTCCCAAGCAGAGTTGAACTAGATATGGCCCATGTGTGTAGGAAGCACAGTTATTTTGTTCTGAGCAAACTCACTCTTCTTGCCCTATAGGAAACACAGTAGAGTAGAAGAGTGCTCTTTTATCAAAGCAGAGTGTGTTTCTTGTATGGCGAGGTAGCGTTTGTTTCCCAGTCCTAAATGGAGTTGAATCCCATGCAGTTTTTGGTCCTACGAGCAAGAGTTGTTTTCTGGTAAGGAAGTCACTATTCTGCTCCCATTGCCATAAACAGTACAAATAGCACTCGCGTCTGTTCCCAGAAAGTACATTCTTTTGGACTGAAGAGGAGCTAATGTTCATGTCAGTTTCCTAAGCAGAGTTGAACTAGATATGGCCCGTGTGTGTAGGAAGTACAGTCCTTTTGTTCTGAGCAAGCTCACTGTTCTGGCCCTATAGGAAACACAGTAGTGTAGAAGAGTGCTCTTTTCTCAAAAGCAGAGTGTGTTTCTTGTAAGGCAGGCTAGCGTTTTTTTCCCTGTCCTAAATGGAGTTGAATCACATGCAGTTTCTGGTCCTACGTTCCAGAGTTGTTTACTGGTAAGGAAAGTCACTATTGCGCTCCCATTGCCATACACAGTGTAAATAGCACTCGCGTCTGTTCCCAGCAAGTCCAGTGTATTGGACTGAAGAGGATCTACTGTTCTTTTCAGTTTCCTAAGCAGAGTTGAACTAGATATGGCCCATGTGTGTAGGAAGCACAGTTCTTTTGTTATGAGCAAGCTCACTGTTTGGACCCCATAGGAAACACAGTAGAGTAGAAGAGTGCTCTTTTCTCAAAAGCAGAGTGTGTTTCATGGAAGCGAGCTAGCATTTGTTTCCCAGTCCTCAATGGAGTTGAATCACATGCATTTTCTGGTCCTACGCGCAAGAGTTGTTTTCTGGTAAGGAAAGTCACTATTGCACTCCCATTGCCATATACAGTGCAAATAGCACTCGGGTCTGTTCCAGCAAGTACTGCGTATCAGACTAAACAGGAGCTACTGTTCTTGTCAGTTTCCTAAGCAGAGTTGAACTAGATATGGCCCTTGTGTGTAGGAAGCACAGTTCTTTTGTTCTGAGCAACCTCACCGTTCTGGCCCTTTGGGAAACACAGTAGAGTAGAAGAGTGCTCTTTTCTCAAAACCAGAGTGTGTTTCTTGTAAGGCGAGCTAGAGTTTGTTTCCCAGTCCTAAATGGAGTTGAGTCACATGCAGTTTTTTGTCCTACGAGCAAGAGTTGTTTTCTGGTAAGACGAGTCACTATTGTGCTCCCATTGCCACACACAGTGCAAATAGCACTCAAGTTTGTTCCCAGCAAGTACAGTGTATTGGACTGAATAGCATCTACTGTTCTTTTCAGTTTCCTAAGCAGACGTGAACTAGATATGGCCCATGTGTGTAGGAAGCACAGTTCTTTTGTTCTGAGCAAGCTCACTGTTCGGACCCCATAGGAAACACAGTAGAGTAGAAGAGCAATCTTTTCTCAAAAGCAGAGTGTGTTTCATGTAAGGCGAGGTAGCGTTTGTTTCCCAGTCATAAATGGAGTTGAATCACATGCAGTTTCTGGTCCTATGTGCAAGAGTTGTTTTCTGGTAAGGAAAGTCACTATTGAACTCCCATTGCCATACACAGTGCAAATAACACTGGCGTCTGTTCCCAGCAAGTACAGTGTATCGGACTGAAGAGGAGCTACTGTTCTTGTCAGTTTCCTAAGCAGAGTTGAACTAGATATGGCCCGTGTGTGTAGGAAGCTCAGTTCTTATGTTCTGAGCAAGCTTACTGTTCTGGCCCTATAGGAAACACAGTAGAGTAGAAGAGTGCTCTTTTCTCTAAAGCAGAGTGTGTTTCTTGTAAGGCAAGCTAGGGTTTGTTTCCTAGTCCTAAATGGAGTGGAATCACATGCAGTTTCTGGTCCTACGAACAAGAGTTGTTTTCTGGTAAGGAAAGTCACTATTGCGCTCCCATTGCCATACACAGTGCAAATAGCACTCGTGTCTGTTCCCAGCAAGTACAGTGTTGGACTGAAGAGGAGCTAGTGTTCTTGTCAGGTTCCTAAGCAGAGTTGAACTACATATGGTCCGTGTGTGTAGGAAGCACAGTTCTTTTGTTCTGAGCAACCTCACTGTTTGGACCCCATAGGAAACACAGTAGACTAGAAGAGTGCTCCTTTCTCTAAAGAAGAGTGTGTTTCTTGTAAGGCGAGCTAGCATTTGTTTCCCAGTCCTAAATGGAGTTGAATCCCATGCAGTTTCTGGTACTATGAGCAAGAGTTGTTTTCTGGTAAAGAAAGTCACTATTGCGCTGCCATTGCCATCCACAGGACAAATAGCACTGGCGTCTGTTGCCAGCAAGTACAGTGTATTGGACTGAAGAGGATCTACTGTTCTTGTCAGGTTCCTAAGTAGACTTGAACTAGATATGGCCGTTTGGGTAGGAAGTACAATGTTTTTTGTTCTGAGCAAGCTCACTGTTTGGAACCCATAGGAAACACAGTAGAGTAGAAGAGTGCTCTTTTCTCAAAAGCAGACTGTGTTTCTTGTAAGGCGAGCTAGCGTTTGTATCCTAGTCCTAAATGGAGTTGAATCACATGCATTTTCTGGTCCTACGAGCAAGAGTTGTTTTCTGGTAAGGAATGTCACTATTGCACTCCCATTGCCATACACAGTGCAAATAGCCCTCCCGTCTGTTCCTAGCAAGTACAGTGTATTGGACTGAAGAGGAGCTACTGTTCTTCTCAGTTTCCTAAACAGAGTTGAACTAGATATGCCCCGTGTGTGTAGGAAGCACAATTCTTTTGTTGTGAGCAAGCTCACTGTTCTGGTCCTATGGGAAACACAGTAGAGTAGAAGAGTGTTCTTTTCTCAAAAGCAGAGTGTGTTTCTTGTAAGGCGAGCTAGAGTTTGTTTCCCAGTCCTAAATGTAGTTGAGTCACATGCAGTTTTTTGTCCTATGAACAAGAGTTGTTTTCTGGTAAGACGAGTCACTATTGTGTTCCAATTTCCCTACACAGTGCAAATAGCACTCGCGTCTGTTCCCAGCAAGTACAGTGTATTGCACTGAAGAGGATCTACTGTTCTTGTCAGTTTCCTAAGCAGAGTTGAACTAGATATGGCCCATGTGTGTAGGAAGCACAGTTCTTTTGTTCTGAGCAATCTCACTGTTTGGACCCAATAGGAAACACAGTAGAGTAGAAGAGTGCTCTTTTCTCAAAAGCAGAGTGTGTTTCATGTAAGGCGAGCTAGCATCTGTTTCCCAGTCCTAAATGGAGTTGAATCACATGCACTTTCTGGTCCTACGAGCAAGAGTTGTTTTCTGGTAAGGAAAGTCCCTATTGTGCTCCCATTGCCATATACAGTGCAAATAGCACTGGCGTCTGTTCCCAGCAAGTACAGTGTATCGGACTGAATTGTAGCTACTTTTCTTGTCAGTTTCCTAAGCAGAGTTGAACTAGATATGGCCCGTGTGTAGGAAGCACAGTTGTTTTGTTCTGAGCAAGCTCACTGTTCTGGCCCTATAGGAAACACAGTAGAGTAGAAGAGTGCTCTTTTCTCTAAAGCAGAGAGTGTTTCTTGTAAGGTGAGGTAGCGTTTGTTTCCCAGTCCTAAATGGAGTTGAAACACATGCAGTTTCTCGTCCTACGAGCAAGAGTTGTTTTATGGTAAGAATAGTCACTATTGCGCTGCCATTGCCATACACAGGACAAATAGCACTGGCGTCTGGTCCAAGAAAGTACAGTGTATTGGACTAAAGGGGATCTACTGTTCTTGTCAGGTTCCTAAGCAGACTTGAACTAGATATGGCCCGTGTGTGTAGGAAGCACAGTTCTTTTGTTCTGAGCAAGCTTACCGTTCTGGCCCTATGGGAAAAACAGTAGAGTAGAAGAGTGCTCTTTTCTCAAAAGCAGAGTGTGTTTTTGTAAGGCGAGCTAGAGTTTGTTTCCCAGTCCTAAATGGAGTTGAGTCACATGCAGTTTTTTGTCCTACGAGCAAGAGTTGTTTTCTGGTAAGACGAGTCACTATTGTGCTCCCATTGCCATACACAGTGCAAATAGCACTCGCGTCTGTTCCCAGCATGTACAGTGTTGGACTGAAGAGGAGCTACTGTTCTTGTCAGGTTCCTAATCAGAGTTGAACTACATATGGTCCGTGTGTGTAGGAAGCACAATACTTTTGTTCTGAGCAAGCTCACTGTTTGGACCCCATAGGAAACACAGTAGACTAGAAGTGTGCACCTTTCTCTAAAGCAGAGTGTGTTTCTTGTAAGGCGAGCTAGCGTTTGTTTCCCAGTCCTAAATGGAGTTGAATCCCATGCAGTTTCTGGTACTATGAGCAAGAGTTGTTTTCTGGTAAGGAAAGTCACTATTGCGCTGCCATTGCCATACACAGGACAAATAGCACTGCGTCTGTTGCCAGCAAGTACAGTGTATTGGACTGAAGAGGATCTACTGTTCTTGTCAGGTTCCTAAGCAGACTTGAACTAGATATGGCCGTGTGTTTAGGAAGCACAATTTTTTTTGTTCTGAGCAAGCTCACAGTTTGGACCCCATAGGAAACACAGTAGAGTAGAAGAGTGCTCTTTTCTCAAAAGCAGACTGTGTTTCTTGTAAGGCCAGCTAGCGTTTGTTTCCCAGTCCTAAATGGAGTTGAATCACATGCAGTTTCTGGTCCTAAGAACTAGAGTTGTTTTCTGGTAAGGAAAGTCACTATTGCGCTCCCATTGACATACACAGTGCAAATAGCACTCCCGTCTGTTCCTAGCAAGTACAGTGTATTGGACTGAAGAGGAGCTACTGTTCTTCTCAGTTTCCTAAGCAGAGTTGAACTAGATATGCCCCGTGTGTGTAGGAAGCACAGTTCTTTTGTTTTGAGCAAGCTCACTGTTCGGACCACATAGGAAACACAGTAGACTAGAAGAGTGCTGCTTTCTCTAAAGCAGAGTGTGTTTCTTGTAAGGCGAGCTAGCGTTTGTTTCCCAGTCCTAAATGGAGTTGAATCACATGCAGTTTCTGGTCCTACGAGCAAGAGTTGTTTTCTGGTAAGGAAAGTCACTATTACGCTCCCATTGCCATACACAGTTCAAATAGCACTCACGTCAGTTCCTTGCAAGTAGAGTGTATTGGACTGAAGAGGAGCTACTGTTCTTCTCAGTTTCCTAAGCAGAGTTGAACTAGATATGGCCCGTGTGTGTAGGAAGCACAGTTATTATGTTCTGAGCAAGCTCACTGTTTGGACCCCATAGGAAACACAGTAGAGTAGAAGAGTGCTCTTTTCTCAAAAGCAGAGTGTGTTTCATGTAAGGCGAGCTAGCATTTGTTTCCCAGTCCTAAATGGAGTTGAATCACATGCACTTTCTGGTCCTACGAGCAAGAGTTGTTTTCTGGTAAGGAAAGTCACTATTGCACTCCCATTGCCATATACAGTGCAAATAGCCCTCGCGTCTGTTCGCAGCAAGTACAGTATATCGGACTGAAGATGAGCTACTGTTCTTGTCAGTTTCCTAAGCAGAGTTGAACAAGATATGGCCCGTGTGTAGGAAGCACAGTTCTTTTGTTCTGAGCAAGCTCACTGTTCTGGCCCTATAGGAAACACAGTAGAGTAGAAGAGTGCTCTTTTCTCTAAAGCAGAGTGTGTTTCTTGTAAGGCGAGCTAGCGTTTGTTTCCCAGTCCTAAATGGAGTTGAATCACATGCAGTTTCTGGTCCTACGAGCAAGAGTTTTTTTCTGGTAAGGAAAGTCACTATTGCACTCCCATTGCCATACACAGTGCAAATAGCACTCGCGTCTGTTCCCAGCAAGTACAGTGTATTGGAATAATAGGATCTACTGTTCTTTTCAGTTTCCTAAGCAGAGTTGAACTAGATATGGTCCATGTGTGTTGGAAGCACAGTTCTTTTGTTCTGAGCAAGCTCACTGTTTGGACCCCATAGGAAACACAGTAGAGTAGAAGAGTGCTCTTTTCTCTAAAGCAGAGTGTGTTTCTTGTAAGGCGAGCTAGCGTTTGTTTCCCAGTCCTAAATGGAGTTGAATCACATGCAGTTTCTGGTCCTACGAGCAAGAGTTTTTTTCTGGTAAGGAAAGTCACTATTGCACTCCCATTGCCATACACAGTGCAAATAGCACTCGCGTCTGTTCCCAGCAAGTACAGTGTATTGGACTGAAGAGAAGCTACTGTTCTTGTCAGTTTCCTAAGCAGAGTTGAACTAGATATGGCCCTTGTGTGTAGGAAGCACAGTTCTTTTGTTCTGAGCAAGCTCACTGTTCTGGCCCTATAGGAAACACAGTAGAGTAGAAGAGTGCTCTTTTCTCTAAAGCAGAGTGTGTTTCTTGTAAGGCGAGCTAGCGTTTGTTTCCCAGTCCTAAATGAAGTTGAAACACATGCAGTTTCTGGTCCTACGAGCAAGAGTTGTTTTCTGGTAAGAATAGTCACTATTGTGCTGCCATTGCCATACACCGGACAAATAGCACTGGCGTCTGTTCCCAGCATGTACAGTGTATTGGACTATAGGGAATCTACTGTTCTTGTCAGGTTCCTAAGCAGAGTTGAACTAGATATGTCCCGTGTGTGTAGGAAGCACAGTAATTATGTTCTGAGCAAGCTCACTGTTCTGGCCCTATAGGAAACACAGTAGAGTAGAAGAGTGCTCTTTTCTCAAAAGTAGAGTGTGTTTCTTGTAAGGCAAGCTAGCGTTTTTTTTCCCAGTCCTAAATGGAGTTGAATCACATGCAGTTTCTGGTCCTACGAGCAAGAGTTGTTTTCTGGTAAGGAAAGTCACTATTGCGCTCCCATTGCCATACACAGTGCAAATAGCACTTGCGTCTGATCCCAGCAAGTACAGTGTATCGGACTGAAGAGGAGCTACTGTTCTTCTCAGTTTCCTAAGCAGAGTTGAACTAGATATGGCCCGTGTGTGTAGGAAGCACAGTTCTTTTGTTCTGAGCAATCTCACCGTTCTGACCCTACGGGAAACACAGTAGACTAGAAGAGTGCTCTTTTCTCAAAAGCAGAGGGTGTTTATTGTAAGGCGAGCTACTGTTTGTTTCCCAGTCCTAAATGGATTTGAGTCACATGCAGTTTTTTGTCCTATGAGCAAGAGTTGTTTTCTGGTAAGACGAGTCACTATTGTGCTCCCATTGCCATACACAGTGCAAATAGCACTCGCGTCTGTTCCCAGCAAGTACAGTGTATTGGACTGAATAGGATCTACTGTTCTTTTCAGTTTCCTAAGCAGAGGTGCACTAGATATGGCCCATGTGTGTAGGAAGCACAGTTCTTTTGTTCTGAGCAAGCTCACTGTTCGGACCCCATAGGAAACACAGTAGAGTAGAAGAGTGCTCTTTTCTCAAAAGCAGAGTGTGTTTCATGTAAGGCGAGGTAGCGTTTTTTTTCCAGTCCTAAATGGAGTTGAATCACATGCAGTTTCTGGTCCTATGAGCAAGAGTTGTTTTCTGGTAAGGAAAGTCACTATTGCACTCCCATTGCCATACACAGTGCAAATAGCACTGGCGTCTGTTCCCAGCAAGTACAGTGTATCGGACTGAAGAGGAGCTACTGTTCTTGTCAATTTCCTAATCAGAGTTGAACTAGATATGGCCCGTGTGTGTAGGAAGCTCAGTTCTTATGTTCTGAGCAAGCTCACTGTTCTGGCCCTATAGGAAACACAGTAGAGTAGAAGAGTGCTGTTTTCTCTAAAGCAGAGTGTGTTTCTTGTAGGGCAAGCTAGCGTTTGTTTCCTAGTCCTAAATGGAGTTGAATCACATGCAGTTTCTGGTCCTACGAACAAGAGTTGTTTTCTGGTAAGGAAAGTCACTATTGCGCTCCCATTGACATACACAGTGCAAATAGCACTCGCGTCTGTTCCCAGCAAGTACAGTGTTGGTCTGAAGAGGAGCTACTGTTCTTGTCAGGTTCCTAATCAGAGTTGAACTACATATGGTCCGTGTGTGTAGGAAGCACAGTTCTTTTGTTCTGAGCAAGCTCACTGTTTGGACCCCATAGGAAACACAGTAGACTAGAAGAGTGCTCCTTTCTCTAAAGCAGAGTGTGTTTCTTGTAAGGCGAGCTAGCGTTTGTTTCCCAGTCCTAAATGGAGTTGAATCCCATGCAGTTTCTGGTACTATGAGCAAGAGTTGTTTTCTGGTAAGGAAAGTCACTATTGCGCTGCCATTGCCACACAGGACAAATAGCACTGGCGTCTGTTGCCAGCAAGTACAGTGTATTAGACTGAAGAGGATCTACTGTTCTTGTCAGGTTCCTAAGCAGACTTGAACTAGATATGCCCGTGTGTTTAGGAAGCACAATTTTTTTTGTTCTGAGCAAGCTCACAGTTTGGACCCCATAGGAAACACAGTAGAGTAGAAGAGTGCTCTTTTCTCAAAAGCAGACTGTGTTTCTTGTAAGGCGAGCTAGCGTTTGTTTCCCAGTCCTAAATGGAGTTGAATCACATGCAGTTTCTGGTCCTAAGAGCAAGAGTTGTTTTCTGGTAAGGAAAGTCACTATTGCGCTCCCATTGCCATACACAGTGCAAATAGCATCCCGTCTGTTCCTAACAAGTACAGTGTATTGGACTGAAGAGGAGCTACTGTTCTTCTCAGTTTCCTAAGCAGAGTTGAACTAGATATGCCCCGTGTGTGTAGGAAGCACAGTTCTTTTGTTTTGAGCAAGCTCACTGTTCGGACCACATAGGAAACACAGTAGACTAGAAGAGTGCTGCTTTCACTAAAGCAGAGTGTGTTTCTTGTAAGGCGAGCTAGCGTTTTTTTTCCAGTCCTAAATGGAGTTGAATCACATGCAGTTTTTGGTCCTACAAGCAAGAGTTGTTTTCTGGTAAGGAAAGTCACTATTGCACTCCCATTGCCATGTACAGTGCAAATAGCACTCGCGTCTGATCCCAGCAAGTACAGTGTATCGCACTGAAGAGGAGCTACTGTTCTTGTCAGTTTCCTAAGCAGAGTTGAACTAGATATGGACTGTGTGTAGGAAGCACAGTTCTTTTGTTCTGAGCAAGCTCACTGTTCTGGCCCTATAGGAAACACAGTAGAGTAGAAGAGTGCTCTTTTCTCTAAAGCAGAGTGTGTATCTTGTAAGGCGAGCTAGCGTTTGTTTCCCAGTCCTAAATGGAGTTGAAACACATGCAGTTTCTGGTCTTACGAGCAAGAGTTGTTTTATGGTAAGAATAGTCACTATTGCGCTTCCATTGCCAAACACAGGACAAATAGCGCTGGCGTCTGTTCCCAGCAAGTACAGTGCATTCGACTAAAGGGGATCTACTGTTCTTGTCAGGTTCCTAAGCAGAGTTGAACTAGATATGGTCCGTGTGTGTAGGAAGCATAATTATTATGTTCTGAGCAAGCTCACTGTTCTGGCCCTATAGGAAACACAGTAGAGTAGAAGAGTGCTCTTTTCTCTAAAGCAGAGTGTGTTTCTTGTAAGGCAAGCTAGCGTTTGTTTCCTAGTCCTAAATGGAGTTGAATCACATGCAGTTTCTGGTCCTACAAGCAAGAGTTGTTTTCTGGTAAGGAAAGTCACTATTGTGCTCCCATTGCCATACACAGTGCAAATAGCACTCGCGTCTGTTCCCAGCAAGTACAGTGTTGGACTGAAGAGGAGCTACTGTTCTTGTCAGGTTCCTAATCAGAGTTGAACTACATACGGTCCGTGTGTGTAGGAAGCAAAGTTCTTTTGTTCTGAGAAAGCTCACTGTTTGGACCCCATAGGAAACACAGTAGAGTAGAAGAGTGCTCTTTTTTCTAAAGCAGAGTGTGTTTCTTGTAAGGCGAGCTAGGGTTTGTTTCCCAGTCCTAAATGGAGTTGAAACACATGCAGTTTCTGGTACTATGAGCAAGAGTTGTTTTCTGGTAAGGAAAGTCACTATTGCGCTCCCATTGCCATACACAGTGCAAATACCACTCCCGTCTGTTCCTAGCAAGTATAGTGTATTGGACTGAAGAGGAGCTACTGTTCTTCTCAGTTTCCTAAGCAGAGTTGAACTAGATATGGCCTGTGTGTGTAGGAAACACAGTTCTTTTGTTCTGAGCAAGCTCACTGTTCTGGCCCTATGGGAAACACAGTAGAGTAGAAGAGTGTTCTTTTCTCAAAAGCAGAGTTTGTTTCTTGTAAGGCGAGCTAGAGTTTGTTTCCCAGTCCTAAATGTAGTTGAGTCACATGCAGTTTTTTATCCTATGAGCAAGAGTTGTTTTCTGGTAAGACGAGTTACTATTGTGCTCCAATTGCCCTACACAGTGCAAATAGCACTCGCGTCTGTTCGCAGCAAGTACAGTGTATTGGACTAAAGGCGATCTACTGTTCTTGTCAGGTTCCTAAGCAGAGTTGAACTAGATATGGCCCGTGTGTGTAGGAAGCACAGTTATTATGTTCTGAGCAAGCTCACTGTTCTGGCCCTATAGGAAACACAGTAGAGTAAAAGAGTGCTCTTTTCTCAAAAGCAGGGTGTGTTTCTTGTAATGCAAGCTAGCGTTTGTTTCCAGTCCTAAATGGAGTTGAATCACATGCAGTTTCTGGTCCTACGAGCAAGAGTTGTTTTCTGTTAAGGAAAGTCACCATTGCGCTCCCATTGCCATACACAGTGCAAACAGCACTCGCGTCTGATCCCAGCAAGTACAGTGTATCGGACTGAAGAGGAGCTACTGTTCTTGTCAGTTTCCTAAGCAGAGTTGAACTAGATATGCCCCGTGTGTGTAGGAAGCACAGTTCTTTTCTTCTGAGCAAACTCACCGTTCTGGCCCTTTGGGAAACACATTAGAATAGAAGAGTGCTCTTTTCTCAAAAGCAGACTGTGTTTCTTGTAAGGCGAGCTAGCGTTTGTTTACCAGTCCTAAATGGAGTTGAATCACATGCAGTTTCTGGTCCTACGAGCAAGAGTTGTTTTCTGGTAAGGAAAGTCACTATTGGGCTCCCATTGCCATACACAGTGCAAATAGCACTCCCGTCTGTTCCTAGCAAGTACAGTGTATTGGACTGAAGAGGAGCTACTGTTCTTCTCAGTTTCCTAAGCAGAGTTGAACTAGATATGCCCCGTGGGTGTAGAAAACACACTTCTTTTGTTCTGAGCAAGCTTACTGTTCTGGCCCTATGGGAAACACAATAGAGTAGAAGAGTGTTCTTTTCTCAAAAGCAGAGTGTGTTTCTTGTAAGGCGAGCTGGAGTTTGTTTCCCAGTCCTAAATGTAGTTGAGTCACTTGCAGTTTTTTGTCCTATGAGCAAGAGTTGTTTTTGGAAGACAAGTCACTATTTGCTCCAATTTCCCTACACAGTGCAAATAGCACTCGCGTCTGTTCCCAGCAAGTACAGTGTATTGGACTGAAGAGGATCTACTGTTCTTGTCAGTTTCCTAAGTAGAGTTGAACTAGATATGGCCCATGTGTGTAGGAAGCACAGTTTTTTTGTTCTGAGCAAGCTCACTGTTTGGACCCCATAGGAAACACAGTAGAGTAGAAGAGTGCTCTTTTATCAAAAGCAGACTGTGTTTCTTGTAAGGCAAGCTAGCGTTTGTTTACCAGTCCTAAATGGAGTTGAATCACATGCAGTTTCTGGTCCTACGAGCAAGAGTTGTTTTCTGGTAAGGAAAGTCACTATTGGGCTCCCATTGCCATACACAGTGCAAATAGCACTCCCGTCTGTTCCTAGCAAGTACAGTGTATTGGACTGAAGAGGAGCTACTGTTCTTCTCAGTTTCCTAAGCACTGTTGAACTAGATATGCCCCGTGGGTGTAGAAAACACACTTCTTTTGTTCTGAGCAAGCTTACTGTTCTGGCCCTATGGGAAACACAATAGAGTAGAAGAGTGTTCTTTTCTCAAAAGCAGAGTGTGTTTCTTGTAAGGCGAGCTGGAGTTTGTTTCCCAGTCCTAAATGTAGTTGAGTCACTTGCAGTTTTTTGTCCTATGAGCAAGAGTTGTTTTTGGAAGACAAGTCACTATTTGCTCCAATTTCCCTACACAGTGCAAATAGCACTCGCGTCTGTTCCCAGCAAGTACAGTGTATTGGACTGAAGAGGATCTACTGTTCTTGTCAGTTTCCTAAGTAGAGTTGAACTAGATATGGCCCATGTGTGTAGGAAGCACAGTTTTTTTGTTCTGAGCAAGCTCACTGTTTGGACCCCATAGGAAACACAGTAGAGTAGAAGAGTGCTCTTTTCTCAAAAGCAGACTGTGTTTCTTGTAAGGCAACCTAGCGTTTGTTTCCCAGTCCTAAATGGAGTTGAATCACATGCAGTTTCTGGTCCTACGAGCAAGAGTTGTTTTCTGGTAAGGAAAGTCACTATTGCACTCCCATTGCCATACACAGTGCAAATAGCCCTCCCGTCTGTTCCTAGCAATTACAGTGTATTGGACTGAAGAGGAGCTGCTGTTCTTCTCAGTTTCCTAAGCAGAGTTGAATTAGATATGCCCCGTGTGTGTAGGAAGCACAGTTCTTTTGTTCTGAGCAAGCTCACCGTTCTGGCCCTGTGGGAAACACAGTAGAGTAGAAGAGTGTTCTTTTTTCAAAAGCAGAGTGTGTTTCTTGTAAGGCAAGCTAGAGTTTGTTTCCCAGTCCTAAATGTAGTTGAGTCACATGCAGTTTTTTTTCCTATGAGCAAGAGTTGTTTTCTGGTAAGACGAGTCACTATTGTGCTCCAATTGCCCTATGCAGTGCAAATAGCACTCGCGTCTGTTCCCAGCAAGTACAGTGTATTGGACTGAATAGGATCTACTGTTCTTTTCAGTTTCCTAAGCAGAGGTGCACTAGATATGGTCCATGTGTGTAGGAAGCACAGTTCTTTTGTTCTGAGCAAGCTCACTGTTCGGACCCCATAGCAAACACAATAGAGTAGAAGAGTGCTCTTTTCTCAAAAGCAGAGTGTGTTTCTTATAAGGCGAGGTAGCGTTTGTTTCCCAGTCCTAAATGGAGTTGAATCACATGCAGTTTCTGGTCCTATGAGCAAGAGCTGTTTTCTGGTAAGGAAAGTCACTATTGCACTCACATTGCCATACACAGTGCAAATAGCACTGGCGTCTGTTCCCAGCAAATACAGTGTATCGGACTGAAGAGGAGCTACTGTTCTTGTCAATTTCCTAAGCAGAGTTGAACTAGATATGGCCCGTGTGTGTAGGAAGCTCAGTTCTTATGTTCTGAGCAAGCTCACTGTTCTGGCCATATAGGAAACACAGTAGAGTAGAAGAGTGCTCTTTTCTCTAAAGCAGAGTGTGTTTCTTGTAGGGAAAGCTAGCGTTTGTTTCCTAGTCCTAAATGGAGTTGAATCACATGCAGTGTCTGGTCCTATGAACAAGAGTTGTTTTCTGGTAAGGAAAGTCACTATTGCGCTCCCATTGCCATACACAGTGCAAATAGCACTCGTGTCTGTTCCCAGCAAGTACAGTGTTGGACTGAAGAGGAGCTACTGTTCTTGTCAGGTTCCTAATCAGAGTTGAACTACATATGGTCCGTGTGTGTAGGAAGCACAGTTCTTTTGTTCTGAGCAAGCTCACTGTTTGGACCCCATAGGAAACACAGTAGACTAGAAGAGTTCTCCTTTCTCTAAAGCAGAGTGTGTTTCTTGTAAGGCGAGCTAGCTTTTGTTTCCCAGTGCTAAATGGAGTTGAATCCCATGCAGTTTCTGGTACTATGAGCAAGAGTTGTTTTCTGGTAAGGAAAGTCACTATTGCGCTGCCATTGCCATACACAGGACAAATAGCATTGCCGTCTGTTGCCAGCAAGTACAGTGTATTGGACTGAAGAGGATCTACTGTTCTTGTCAGGTTCCTAAGTAGACTTGAACTAGATATGGCCGTGTGTGTAGGAAGCACAATTTTTTTTGTTCTGAGCAAGCTCACTGTTTGGACCCCATAGGAAACACAGTAGTGTAGAAGAGTGCTCTTTTCTCAAAAGCATACTGTGTTTCTTGTAAGGCGAGCTAGCGTTTGTTTCCCAGTCCTAAATGGAGTTGAATCCCATGCAGTTTCTGGTCCTACGAGCAAGAGTTGTTTTCTGGTAAGGAAAGTCCCTATTGCTCTCCCTTTGCCATATACATTGCAAATATCACTCACGTCTGTTCCCAGCAAGTACAGTGTATTGGACTGAAGAGAAGCTACTGTTCTTTTCAGTTTCCTAAGCAGAGTTGAACTAGATATGGCCCGTGTGTAGGAAGCACAGTTCTTTTGCTCTGAGCAAGCTCACTGTCTTGCCCTATAGGAAACACAGTAGAGTAGCAGAGTGCACTTTTCTCTAAAGCAGAGTGTGTTTCTTGTAAGGCGAGCTAGCGTTTGTTTCCCAGTCCTAAATGAAGTTGAAACACATGCAGTTTCTGGTCCTATGAGCAAGAGTTGTTTTATGGTAAGAATAGTCACTATTGTGCTGCCATTGCCATACACCGGACAAATAACACTGGCGTCTTTTCCCAGCAAGTACAGTGTATTGGACTAAAGGGGATCTACTGTTCTTGTCAGGTTCCTAAGCAGAGTTGAACTAGATATGGCCTGTGTGTGTAGGAAGCACAGTTATTATATTCTGAGCAAGCTCACTGTTCTGGCCCTAAAGGAAACACAGTAGAGTAGAAGAGTGCTCTTTTCTCAAAAGTAGAGTGTGTTTCTTGTAAGGCAACCTAGCGTTTGTTTCCTAGTCCTGAATGGAGTTGAATCCCATGCAGTTTCTGGTCCTATGAGCAAGAGTTGTTTTCTGGTAAGGAAAGTCACTATTGCACTGCCATTGCCATACACAGGACAAATAGCACTGGTGTCTGTTGCCAGCAAGTACAGTTTATTGGACTGAAGAGGAGCTACTGTTCTTGTCAGGTTCCTAAGCAGACTTGAACTAGACATGGCCCTGTGTGTAGGAAGCACAATTTTTTTTGTTCTGAGCAAGCTCACTGTTTGGACCCCATAGGAAACACAGTAGAGTAGAAGAGTGCTCTTTTCTCAAAAGCAGACTGTGTTTCTTGTAAGGCGAGCTAGCGTTTGTTTCCCAGTCCTAAATGGAGTTGAATCACACGAAGTTTCTGGTCCTACGAGCAAGAGTTGTTTTCTGGTAAGGAAAGTCACTATTACGCTCCCATTGCCATACACAGTGCAAATAGCACTCACGTCAGTTAAAGGCAAGTACAGTGTATTGGACTGAAGAGGAGCCACTGTTCTTCTCAGTTTCCTAAGCAGAGTTGCACTAGATATGGCCCGTGTGTTTAGGAAGCACAGTTATTATGTCCTGAGCAAGCTCACTGTTTGGACCCCATAGGAAACACAGTAGAGTAGAAGAGTGCTCTTTTCTCAAAAGCAGAGTGTGTTTCATGTAAGGCGAGCTAGCATTTGTTTCCCAGTCCTAAATGGAGTTGAATCACATGCACTTTAGGTTCTACGAGCAAGAGTTTTTTTCTGGTAAGGAAAGTCACTATTGCACTCCCATTGCCATACACAGTGCAAATAGCACTCGCGTCTGTTCCCAGCAAGTACAGTGTATTGGACTGAATAGGATCTACTGTTCTTTTCAGTTTCCTAAGCAGAGTTGAACTAGATATGGTCCATGTGTGTAGGAAGCACAGTTCTTTTGTTCTGAGCAAGCTCACTGTTTGGACCCCATAGGAAACACAGTAGAGTAGAAGATTGCTCTTTTCTCAAAAGCAGAGTGTGTTTCATGTAAGACGAGCTAGCATTTGTTTCCCAGTCCTAAATGGAGTTGAATCACATGCACTTTCTGGTCCTATGAGCAAGAGTTGTTTTCTGGTAAGGAAAGTCACTTTTGCACTCCCATTGCCATATACAGTGCAAATAGCACTCGCATCTGTTCCCAGGAAGTACAGTGTATCGGACTGAAGAGAAGCTACTGTTCTTGTCAGTTTCCTAAGCAGAGTTGAACTAGATATGGCCTGTGTGTGTAGGAAGCACAGTTCTTTTGTTCTGAGCAAGCTCACTGTTCTTGCCCTATAAGAAACACAGTAGAGTAGAAAAGTGCTCTTTTCTCTAAAGCAGAGTGTGTTTCTTGTAAGGCGAGCTAGCTTTTGTTTCCCAGTGCTAAATGGAGTTGAATCCCATGCAGTTTCTGGTACTATGAGCAAGAGTTGTTTTCTGGTAAGGAAAGTCACTATTGCGCTGCCATTGCCATACACAGGACAAATAGCATTGCCGTCTGTTGCCAGCAAGTACAGTGTATTGGACTGAAGAGGATCTACTGTTCTTGTCAGGTTCCTAAGTAGACTTGAACTAGATATGGCCGTGTGTGTAGGAAGCACAATTTTTTTTGTTCTGAGCAAGCTCACTGTTTGGACCCCATAGGAAACACAGTATTGTAGAAGAGTGCTCTTTTCTCAAAAGCATACTGTGTTTCTTGTAAGGCGAGCTAGCGTTTGTTTCCCATCCTAAATGGAGTTGAATCCCATGCAGTTTCTGGTCCTACGAGCAAGAGTTGTTTTCTGGTAAGGAAAGTCCCTATTGCTCTCCCTTTGCCATATACATTGCAAATATCACTCACGTCTGTTCCCAGCAAGTACAGTGTATTGGACTGAAGAGAAGCTACTGTTCTTTTCAGTTTCCTAAGCAGAGTTGAACTAGATATGGCCCGTGTGTAGGAAGCACAGTTCTTTTGCTCTGAGCAAGCTCACTGTCTTGCCCTATAGGAAACACAGTAGAGTAGCAGAGTGCACTTTTCTCTAAAGCAGAGTGTGTTTCTTGTAAGGCGAGCTAGCGTTTGTTTCCCAGTCCTAAATGAAGTTGAAACACATGCAGTTTCTGGTCCTATGAGCAAGAGTTGTTTTATGGTAAGAATAGTCACTATTGTGCTGCCATTGCCATACACCGGACAAATAACACTGGCGTCTGTTCCCAGCAAGTACAGTGTATTGGACTAAAGGGGATCTACTGTTCTTGTCAGGTTCCTAAGCAGAGTTGAACTAGATATGGCCTGTGTGTGTAGGAAGCACAGTTATTATATTCTGAGCAAGCTCACTGTTCTGGCCCTAAAGGAAACACAGTAGAGTAGATGAGTGCTCTTTTCTCAAAAGTAGAGTGTGTTTCTTGTAAGGCAAGCTAGCGTTTTTTTCCCAGTCCTAAATGGAGATGAATCACATGCAGTTTCTGGTCCTACGAGCAATAGTTTTTTTCTGGTAAGGAAAGTCATTATTGCGTTCCCATTGCCATACACAGTGCAAATAGCACTCGCGTCTGATCATAGCAAGTATAGTGTATCGGACTGAAGAGGAGCTACTGTTCTTCTCAGTTTCCTAAGCAGAGTTGAACTAGATATGGCCCGTGTGTGTAGGAAGCACAGTTCTTTTGTTATGAGCAATCTCACCGTTCTGGCCCTATGGGAAACACAGTAGAGTAGAAGAGTGCTCTTTTCTCAAAAGCAGAGTGTGTTTCTTGTAAGGCGAGCTAGCGTTTGTTTCCCAGTCCTAAATGGAGTTGAGTCACATGCAGTTTCTGGTCCTACGAGCAAGAGTTTTTTTCTGGTAAGGAAAGTCACTATTGCACTCCCATTGCCATACACAGTGCAAATAGCACTGGCGTCTGTTCCCAGCAAGTACAGTGTATCAGACTGAAGAGGAGCTACTGTTCTTGTCAGTTTCCTAAGCAGAGTTGAACTCGATATGGCCCGTGTGTGTAGCAAGCTCACTTCTTATGTTCTGAGGAAGCTCACTGTTCTGGCCCTATAGGAAACACAGTAGTGTAGAAGAGTGCTCTTTTCTCTAAAGCAGAGTGTGTTTCTTGTAAGGCAAGCTAGCGTTTGTTTCCTAGTCCTGAATGGAGTTGAATCCCATGCAGTTTCTGGTCCTATGAGCAAGAGTTGTTTTCTGGTAAGGAAAGTCACTATTGCGCTGCCATTGCCATACACAGGACAAATAGCACTGGTGTCTGTTGCCAGCAAGTACAGTTTATTGGACTGAAGAGGAGCTACTGTTCTTGTCAGGTTCCTAAGCAGACTTGAACTAGACATGGCCCTGTGTGTAGGAAGCACAATTTTTTTTGTTCTGAGCAAGCTCACTGTTTGGACCCCATAGGAAACACAGTAGAGTAGAAGAGTGCTCTTTTCTCAAAAGCAGACTGTGTTTCTTGTAAGGCGAGCTAGCGTTTGTTTCCCAGTCCTAAATGGAGTTGAATCACACGAAGTTTCTGGTCCTACGAGCAAGAGTTGTTTTCTGGTAAGGAAAGTCACTATTACGCTCCCATTGCCATACACAGTGCAAATAGCACTCACGTCAGTTAAAGGCAAGTACAGTGTATTGGACTGAAGAGGAGCCACTGTTCTTCTCAGTTTCCTAAGCAGAGTTGCACTAGATATGGCCCGTGTGTTTAGGAAGCACAGTTATTATGTCCTGAGCAAGCTCACTGTTTGGACCCCATAGGAAACACAGTAGAGTAGAAGAGTGCTCTTTTCTCAAAAGCAGAGTGTGTTTCATGTAAGGCGAGCTAGCATTTGTTTCCCAGTCCTAAATGGAGTTGAATCACATGCACTTTAGGTTCTACGAGCAAGAGTTTTTTTCTGGTAAGGAAAGTCACTATTGCACTCCCATTGCCATACACAGTGCAAATAGCACTCGCGTCTGTTCCCAGCAAGTACAGTGTATTGGACTGAATAGGATCTACTGTTCTTTTCAGTTTCCTAAGCAGAGTTGAACTAGATATGGTCCATGTGTGTAGGAAGCACAGTTCTTTTGTTCTGAGCAAGCTCACTGTTTGGACCCCATAGGAAACACAGTAGAGTAGAAGATTGCTCTTTTCTCAAAAGCAGAGTGTGTTTCATGTAAGACGAGCTAGCATTTGTTTCCCAGTCCTAAATGGAGTTGAATCACATGCACTTTCTGGTCCTATGAGCAAGAGTTGTTTTCTGGTAAGGAAAGTCACTTTTGCACTCCCATTGCCATATACAGTGCAAATAGCACTCGCGTCTGTTCCCAGGAAGTACAGTGTATCGGACTGAAGAGAAGCTACTGTTCTTGTCAGTTTCCTAAGCAGAGTTGAACTAGATATGGCCTGTGTGTGTAGGAAGCACAGTTCTTTTGTTCTGAGCAAGCTCACTGTTCTTGCCCTATAAGAAACACAGTAGAGTAGAAAAGTGCTCTTTTCTCTAAAGCAGAGTGTGTTTCTTGTAAGGCGAGCTAGTGTTTGTTTCCCAGTCCTAAATGAAGTTGAAACACATGCAGTTTCTGGTTCTACAAGCAAGAGTTGTTTTATGGTAAGAATAGTCACTATTGTGCTGCCATTGCCACACACCGGACAAATAGCACTGGCGTCTGTTCCCAGCAAGTACAGTGTATTGGACTAAAGGGGATCTACTGTTCTTGTCAGGGTCCTAAGCAGAGTTGAACTACATATGGCCCGTGTGTGTAGGAAGCACAGTTATTATATTCTGAGCAAGCTCACTGTTCTGGCCCTAAAGGAAACACAGTAGAGTAGAAGAGTGCTCTTTTCTCAAAAGTAGAGTGTGTTTCTTGTAAGGCAAGCTAGCGTTTTTTTCCCAGTCCTAAATGGAGTTGAATCACATGCAGTTTCTGGTCCTACGAGCAAGAGTTGTTTTCTGGTAAGGAAAGTACTATTGCGCTCCCATGGCCTTACACAGTGCAAATAGCACTCGCGTCTGATCATAGCAAGTACAGTGTATCGGACTGAAGAGGAGCTACTGTTCTTCTCAGTTTCCTAAGCAGAGTTGAACTAGATAAGACCCATGTGTGTAGGAAGCACAGTTCTTTTGTTCTGAGCAATCTCACCGTTCTGGCCCTATGGGAAACACAGTAGTGTAGAAGAGTGCTCTTTTCTCAAAAGCAGAGTGTGTTTCTTGTAAGGCGAGCTACTGTTTGTTTCCCAGTCCTAAATGGAGTTGAGTCACATGCAGTTTTTTGTCCTACGTGGAAGAGTTGTTTTCTGGTAAGATGAGTCACTATTGTGCTCCCATTGCCACACACAGTGCAAATAGCACTCAAGTCTGTTCCCAGCAAGTACAGTGTATTGGACTGAATAGCATCTACTGTTCTTTTCAGTTTCCTAAGCAGACGTGAACTAGATATGGCCCATGTGTGTAGGAAGCACAGTTCTTTTGTTCTGAGCAAGCTCACTGTTCGGACCCCATAGGAAACACGGTAGAGTAGAAGAGCAATCTTTTCTCAAAAGCAGAGTGTGTTTCATGTAAGGCGAGGTAGCGTTTGTTTCCCAGTCCTAAATGGAGTTGAATCACATGCAGTTTCTGGTCCTATGTGCAAGAGTTGTTTTCTGGTAAGGAAAGTCACTATTGAACTCCCATTGCCATACACAGTGCAAATAGCACTGGCGTCTGTTCCCAGCAAGTACAGTGTATCGGACTGAAGAGGAGCTACTGTTCTTGTCAGTTTCCTAAGCAGAGTTGAACTAGATATGGCCCGTGTGTGTAGGAAGCTCAGTTCTTATGTTCTGAGCAAGCTTACTGTTCTGGACCTATAGGAAACACAGTAGAGTAGAAGAGTGCTCTTTTCTCTAAAGCAGAGTGTGTTTCTTGTAAGGCAAGCTAGGGTTTGTTTCCTAGTCCTAAATGGAGTGGAATCACATGCAGTTTCTGGTCCTACGAACAAGAGTTGTTTTCTGGTAAGGAAAGTCACTATTGCGCTCCCATTGCCATACACAGTGCAAATAGCACTCGCGTCTGTTCCCAGCAAGTACAGTGTTGGACTGAAGAGGAGCTAGTGTTCTTGTCAGGTTCCTAAGCAGAGTTGAACTACATATGGTCCGTGTGTGTAGGAAGCACAGTTCTTTTGTTCTGAGCAACCTCACTGTTTGGACCCCATAGGAAACACAGTAGACTAGAAGAGTGCTCCTTTCTCTAAAGAAGAGTGTGTTTCTTGTAAGGCGAGCTAGCATTTGTTTCCCAGTCCTAAATGGAGTTGAATCCCATGCAGTTTCTGGTACTATGAGCAAGAGTTGTTTTCTGGTAAAGAAAGTCACTATTGCGCTGCCATTGCCATCCACAGGACAAATAGCACTGGCGTCTGTTGCCAGCAAGTACAGTGTATTGGACTGAAGAGGATCTACTGTTCTTGTCAGGTTCCTAAGTAGACTTGAACTAGATATGGCCGTTTGGGTAGGAAGTACAATGTTTTTTGTTCTGAGCAAGCTCACTGTTTGGAACCCATAGGAAACACAGTAGAGTAGAAGAGTGCTCTTTTCTCAAAAGCAGACTGTGTTTCTTGTAAGGCAACCTAGCGTTTGTTTCCCAGTCCTAAATGGAGTTGAATCACATGCAGTTTCTGGTCCTACGAGCAAGAGTTGTTTTCTGGTAAGGAAAGTCACTATTGCACTCCCATTGCCATACACAGTGCAAATAGCCCTCCCGTCTGTTCCTAGCAATTACAGTGTATTGGACTGAAGAGGAGCTGCTGTTCTTCTCATTTTCCTAAGCAGAGTTGAATTAGATATGCCCCGTGTGTGTAGGAAGCACAGTTCTTTTGTTCTGAGCAAGCTCACCGTTCTGGCCCTGTGGGAAACACAGTAGAGTAGAAGAGTGTTCTTTTCTCAAAAGCAGAGTGTGTTTCTTGTAAGGCAAGCTAGAGTTTGTTTCCCAGTCCTAAATGTAGTTGAGTCACATGCAGTTTTTTTTCCTATGAGCAAGAGTTGTTTTCTGGTAAGACGAGTCACTATTGTGCTCCAATTGCCCTATACAGTGCAAATAGCACTCGCGTCTGTTCCCAGCAAGTACAGTGTATTGGACTGAATAGGATCTACTGTTCTTTTCAGTTTCCTAAGCAGAGGTGCACTAGATATGGCCCATGTGTGTAGGAAGCACAGTTCTTTTGTTCTGAGCAAGCTCACTGTTCGGACCCCATAGCAAACACAATAGAGTAGAAGAGTGCTCTTTTCTCAAAAGCAGAGTGTGTTTCTTATAAGGCGAGGTAGCGTTTGTTTCCCAGTCCTAAATGGAGTTGAATCACATGCAGTTTCTGGTCCTATGAGCAAGAGCTGTTTTCTGGTAAGGAAAGTCACTATTGCACTCACATTGCCATACACAGTGCAAATAGCACTGGCGTCTGTTCCCAGCAAATACAGTGTATCGGACTGAAGAGGAGCTACTGTTCTTGTCAATTTCCTAAGCAGAGTTGAACTAGATATGGCCCGTGTGTGTAGGAAGCTCAGTTCTTATGTTCTGAGCAAGCTCACTGTTCTGGCCATATAGGAAACACAGTAGAGTAGAAGAGTGCTCTTTTCTCTAAAGCAGAGTGTGTTTCTTGTAGGGAAAGCTAGCGTTTGTTTCCTAGTCCTAAATGGAGTTGAATCACATGCAGTGTCTGGTCCTATGAACAAGAGTTGTTTTCTGGTAAGGAAAGTCACTATTGCGCTCCCATTGCCATACACAGTGCAAATAGCACTCGTGTCTGTTCCCAGCAAGTACAGTGTTGGACTGAAGAGGAGCTAGTGTTCTTGTCAGGTTCCTAATCAGAGTTGAACTACATATGGTCCGTGTGTGTAGGAAGCACAGTTCTTTTGTTCTGAGCAAGCTCACTGTTTGGACCCCATAGGAAACACAGTAGACTAGAAGAGTTCTCCTTTCTCTAAAGCAGAGTGTGTTTCTTGTAAGGCGAGCTAGCTTTTGTTTCCCAGTGCTAAATGGAGTTGAATCCCATGCAGTTTCTGGTACTATGAGCAAGAGTTGTTTTCTGGTAAGGAAAGTCACTATTGCGCTGCCATTGCCATACACAGGACAAATAGCATTGCCGTCTGTTGCCAGCAAGTACAGTGTATTGGACTGAAGAGGATCTACTGTTCTTGTCAGGTTCCTAAGTAGACTTGAACTAGATATGGCCGTGTGTGTAGGAAGCACAATTTTTTTTGTTCTGAGCAAGCTCACTGTTTGGACCCCATAGGAAACACAGTATTGTAGAAGAGTGCTCTTTTCTCAAAAGCATACTGTGTTTCTTGTAAGGCGAGCTAGCGTTTGTTTCCCATCCTAAATGGAGTTGAATCCCATGCAGTTTCTGGTCCTACGAGCAAGAGTTGTTTTCTGGTAAGGAAAGTCCCTATTGCTCTCCCTTTGCCATATACATTGCAAATATCACTCACGTCTGTTCCCAGCAAGTACAGTGTATTGGACTGAAGAGAAGCTACTGTTCTTTTCAGTTTCCTAAGCAGAGTTGAACTAGATATGGCCCGTGTGTAGGAAGCACAGTTCTTTTGCTCTGAGCAAGCTCACTGTCTTGCCCTATAGGAAACACAGTAGAGTAGCAGAGTGCACTTTTCTCTAAAGCAGAGTGTGTTTCTTGTAAGGCGAGCTAGCGTTTGTTTCCCAGTCCTAAATGAAGTTGAAACACATGCAGTTTCTGGTCCTATGAGCAAGAGTTGTTTTATGGTAAGAATAGTCACTATTGTGCTGCCATTGCCATACACCGGACAAATAGCACTGGCGTCTGTTCCCAGCAAGTACAGTGTATTGGACTAAAGGGGATCTACTGTTCTTGTCAGGTTCCTAAGCAGAGTTGAACTAGATATGGCCTGTGTGTGTAGGAAGCACAGTTATTATATTCTGAGCAAGCTCACTGTTCTGGCCCTAAAGGAAACACAGTAGAGTAGAAGAGTGCTCTTTTCTCAAAAGTAGAGTGTGTTTCTTGTAAGGCAAGCTAGCGTTTTTTTCCCAGTCCTAAATGGAGATGAATCACATGCAGTTTCTGGTCCTACGAGCAATAGTTTTTTTCTGGTAAGGAAAGTCATTATTGCGTTCCCATTGCCATACACAGTGCAAATAGCACTCGCGTCTGATCATAGCAAGTATAGTGTATCGGACTGAAGAGGAGCTACTGTTCTTCTCAGTTTCCTAAGCAGAGTTGAACTAGATATGGCCCGTGTGTGTAGGAAGCACAGTTCTTTTGTTATGAGCAATCTCACCGTTCTGGCCCTATGGGAAACACAGTAGAGTAGAAGAGTGCTCTTTTCTCAAAAGCAGAGTGTGTTTCTTGTAAGGCGAGCTAGCGTTTGTTTCCCAGTCCTAAATGGAGTTGAGTCACATGCAGTTTCTGGTCCTACGAGCAAGAGTTTTTTTCTGGTAAGGAAAGTCACTATTGCACTCCCATTGCCATACACAGTGCAAATAGCACTGGCGTCTGTTCCCAGCAAGTACAGTGTATCAGACTGAAGAGGAGCTACTGTTCTTGTCAGTTTCCTAAGCAGAGTTGAACTCGATATGGCCCGTGTGTGTAGCAAGCTCACTTCTTATGTTCTGAGGAAGCTCACTGTTCTGGCCCTATAGGAAACACAGTAGTGTAGAAGAGTGCTCTTTTCTCTAAAGCAGAGTGTGTTTCTTGTAAGGCAAGCTAGCGTTTGTTTCCTAGTCCTGAATGGAGTTGAATCCCATGCAGTTTCTGGTCCTATGAGCAAGAGTTGTTTTCTGGTAAGGAAAGTCACTATTGCGCTGCCATTGCCATACACAGGACAAATAGCACTGGTGTCTGTTGCCAGCAAGTACAGTTTATTGGACTGAAGAGGAGCTACTGTTCTTGTCAGGTTCCTAAGCAGACTTGAACTAGACATGGCCCTGTGTGTAGGAAGCACAATTTTTTTTGTTCTGAGCAAGCTCACTGTTTGGACCCCATAGGAAACACAGTAGAGTAGAAGAGTGCTCTTTTCTCAAAAGCAGACTGTGTTTCTTGTAAGGCGAGCTAGCGTTTGTTTCCCAGTCCTAAATGGAGTTGAATCACACGAAGTTTCTGGTCCTACGAGCAAGAGTTGTTTTCTGGTAAGGAAAGTCACTATTACGCTCCCATTGCCATACACAGTGCAAATAGCACTCACGTCAGTTAAAGGCAAGTACAGTGTATTGGACTGAAGAGGAGCCACTGTTCTTCTCAGTTTCCTAAGCAGAGTTGCACTAGATATGGCCCGTGTGTTTAGGAAGCACAGTTATTATGTCCTGAGCAAGCTCACTGTTTGGACCCCATAGGAAACACAGTAGAGTAGAAGAGTGCTCTTTTCTCAAAAGCAGAGTGTGTTTCATGTAAGGCGAGCTAGCATTTGTTTCCCAGTCCTAAATGGAGTTGAATCACATGCACTTTAGGTTCTACGAGCAAGAGTTTTTTCTGGTAAGGAAAGTCACTATTGCACTCCCATTGCCATACACAGTGCAAATAGCACTCGCGTCTGTTCCCAGCAAGTACAGTGTATTGGACTGAATAGGATGTACTGTTCTTTTCAGTTTCCTAAGCAGAGTTGAACTAGATATGGTCCATGTGTGTAGGAAGCACAGTTCTTTTGTTCTGAGCAAGCTCACTGTTTGGACCCCATAGGAAACACAGTAGAGTAGAAGAGTGCTCTTTTCTCAAAAGCAGAGTGTGTTTCATGTAAGACGAGCTAGCATTTGTTTCCCAGTCCTAAATGGAGTTGAATCACATGCACTTTCTGGTCCTATGAGCAAGAGTTGTTTTCTGGTAAGGAAAGTCACTTTTGCACTCCCATTGCCATATACAGTGCAAATAGCACTCGCGTCTGTTCCAAGGAAGTACAGTGTATCGGACTGAAGAGAAGCTACTGTTCTTGTCAGTTTCCTAAGCAGAGTTGAACTAGATATGGCCTGTGTGTGTAGGAAGCACAGTTCTTTTGTTCTGAGCAAGCTCACTGTTCTTGCCCTATAAGAAACACAGTAGATTAGAAAAGTGCTCTTTTCTCTAAAGCAGAGTGTGTTTCTTGTAAGGCGAGCTAGTGTTTGTTTCCCAGTCCTAAATGAAGTTGAAACACATGCAGTTTCTGGTTCTACAAGCAAGAGTTGTTTTATGGTAAGAATAGTCACTATTGTGCTGCCATTGCCACACACCGGACAACTAGCACTGGCGTCTGTTCCCAGCAAGTACAGTGTATTGGACTAAAGGGGATCTACTGTTCTTGTCAGGTTCCTAAGCAGAGTTGAACTACATATGGCCCGTGTGTGTAGGAAGCACAGTTATTATATTCTGAGCAAGCTCACTGTTCTGGCCCTAAAGGAAACACAGTAGAGTAGAAGAGTGCTCTTTTCTCAAAAGTAGAGTGTGTTTCTTGTAAGGCAAGCTAGCGTTTTTTTCCCAGTCTTAAATGGAGTTGAATCACATGCAGTTTCTGGTCCTACGAGCAAGAGTTGTTTTCTGGTAAGGAAAGTACTATTGCGCTCCCATGGCCTTACACAGTGCAAATAGCACTCGCGTCTGATCATAGCAAGTACAGTGTATCGGACTGAAGAGGAGCTACTGTTCTTCTCAGTTTCCTAAGCAGAGTTGAACTAGATAAGACCCATGTGTGTAGGAAGCACAGTTCTTTTGTTCTGAGCAATCTCACCGTTCTGGCCCTATGGGAAACACAGTAGTGTAGAAGAGTGCTCTTTTCTCAAAAGCAGAGTGTGTTTCTTGTAAGGCGAGCTACTGTTTGTTTCCCAGTCCTAAATGGAGTTGAGTCACATGCAGTTTTTTGTCCTACATGGAAGAGTTGTTTTCTGTTAAGACGAGTCACTATTGTGCTCCCATTGCCACACACAGTGCAAATAGCACTCAAGTCTGTTCCCAGCAAGTACAGTGTATTGGACTGAATAGCATCTACTGTTCTTTTCAGTTTCCTAAGCAGACGTGAACTAGATATGGCCCATGTGTGTAGGAAGCACAGTTCTTTTGTTCTGAGCAAGCTCACTGTTCGGACCCCATAGGAAACACGGTAGAGTAGAAGAGCAATCTTTTCTCAAAAGCAGAGTGTGTTTCATGTAAGGCGAGGTAGCCTTTGTTTCCCAGTCCTAAATGGAGTTGAATCACATGCAGTTTCTGGTCCTATGTGCAAGAGTTGTTTTCTGGTAAGGAAAGTCACTATTGAACTCCCATTGCCATACACAGTGCAAATAGCACTGGCGTCTGTTCCCAGCAAGTACAGTGTATCGGACTGAAGAGGAGCTACTGTTCTTGTCAGTTTCCTAAGCAGAGTTGAACTAGATATGGCCCGTGTGTGTAGGAAGCTCAGTTCTTATGTTCTGAGCAAGCTTACTGTTCTGGCCCTATAGGAAACACAGTAGAGTAGAAGAGTGCTCTTTTCTCTAAAGCAGAGTGTGTTTCTTGTAAGGCAAGCTAGGGTTTGTTTCCTAGTCCTAAATGGAGTGGAATCACATGCAGTTTCTGGTCCTACGAACAAGAGTTGTTTTCTGGTAAGGAAAGTCACTATTGCGCTCCCATTGCCATACACAGTGCAAATAGCACTCGCGTCTGTTCCCAGCAAGTACAGTGTTGGACTGAAGAGGAGCTAGTGTTCTTGTCAGGTTCCTAAGCAGAGTTGAACTACATATGGTCGGTGTGTGTAGGAAGCACAGTTCTTTTGTTCTGAGCAACCTCACTGTTTGGACCCCATAGGAAACACAGTAGACTAGATGAGTGCTCCTTTCTCTAAAGAAGAGTGTGTTTCTTGTAAGGCGAGCTAGCATTTGTTTCCCAGTTATAAATGGAGTTGAATCCCATGCAGTTTCTGGTACTATGAGCAAGAGTTGTTTTCTGGTAAAGAAAGTCACTATTGCGCTGCCATTGCCATCCACAGGACAAATAGCACTGGCGTCTGTTGCCAGCAAGTACAGTGTATTGGACTGAAGAGGATCTACTGTTCTTGTCAGGTTCCTAAGTAGATTTGAACTAGATATGGCCGTTTGGGTAGGAAGTACAATGTTTTTTGTTCTGAGCAAGCTCACTGTTTGGAACCCATAGGAAACACAGTAGAGTAGAAGAGTGCTCTTTTCTCAAAAGCAGACTGTGTTTCTTGTAAGGCGAGCTAGCGTTTGTATCCTAGTCCTAAATGGAGTTGAATCACATGCAGTTTCTGGTCCTACGAGCAAGAGTTGTTTTCTGGTAAGGAAAGTCACTATTGCACTCCCATTGCCATACACAGTGCAAATAGCCCTCCCGTCTGTTCCTAGCAAGTACAGTGTATTGGACTGAAGAGGAGCTACTGTTCTTCTCAGTTTCCTAAACAGAGTTGAACTAGATATGCCCCGTGTGTGTAGGAAGCACAATTCTTTTGTTGTGAGCAAGCTCACTGTTCTGGTCCTATGGGAAACACAGTAGAGTAGAACAGTGTTCTTTTCTCAAAAGCAGAGTGTGTTTCTTGTAAGGCGAGCTAGAGTTTGTTTCCCAGTCCTAAATGTAGTTGAGTCACATGCAGTTTTTTGTCCTATGAACAAGAGTTGTTTTCTGGTAAGACGAGTCACTATTGTGTTCCAATTTCCCTACACAGTGCAAATAGCACTCGCGTCTGTTCCCAGCAAGTACAGTGTATTGCACTGAAGAGGATCTACTGTTCTTGTCAGTTTCCTAAGCAGAGTTGAACTAGATATGGCCCATGTGTGTAGGAAGCACAGTTCTTTTGTTCTGAGCAATCTCACTGTTTGGACCCAATAGGAAACACAGTAGAGTAGAAGAGTGCTCTTTTCTCAAAAGCAGAGTGTGTTTCATGTAAGGCGAGCTAGCATCTGTTTCCCAGTCCTAAATGGAGTTGAATCACATGCACTTTCTGGTCCTACGAGCAAGAGTTGTTTTCTGGTAAGGAAAGTCCCTATTGTGCTCCCATTGCCATATACAGTGCAAATAGCACTGGCGTCTGTTCCCAGCAAGTACAGTGTATCGGACTGAATTGTAGCTACTTTTCTT
The DNA here is from genome assembly GCF_949786415.1 of Peromyscus eremicus. NCBI lineage: Eukaryota > Metazoa > Chordata > Mammalia > Rodentia > Cricetidae > Peromyscus > Peromyscus eremicus. Next base: position 372,638 of record NW_026734404.1, read on the forward strand.
GTCAGTTTCCTAAGCAGAGTTGAACTAGATATGGCCCGTGTGTAGGAAGCACAGTTGTTTTGTTCTGAGCAAGCTCACTGTTCTGGCCCTATAGGAAACACAGTAGAGTAGAAGAGTGCTCTTTTCTCTAAAGCAGAGAGTGTTTCTTGTAAGGTGAGGTAGCGTTTGTTTCCCAGTCCTAAATGGAGTTGAAACACATGCAGTTTCTCGTCCTACGAGCAAGAGTTGTTTTATGGTAAGAATAGTCACTATTGCGCTGCCATTGCCATACACAGGACAAATAGCACTGGCGTCTGGTCCAAGAAAGTACAGTGTATTGGACTAAAGGGGATCTACTGTTCTTGTCAGGTTCCTAAGCAGACTTGAACTAGATATGGCCCGTGTGTGTAGGAAGCACAGTTCTTTTGTTCTGAGCAAGCTTACCGTTCTGGCCCTATGGGAAAAACAGTAGAGTAGAAGAGTGCTCTTTTCTCAAAAGCAGAGTGTGTTTTTGTAAGGCGAGCTAGAGTTTGTTTCCCAGTCCTAAATGGAGTTGAGTCACATGCAGTTTTTTGTCCTACGAGCAAGAGTTGTTTTCTGGTAAGACGAGTCACTATTGTGCTCCCATTGCCATACACAGTGCAAATAGCACTCGCGTCTGTTCCCAGCATGTACAGTGTTGGACTGAAGAGGAGCTACTGTTCTTGTCAGGTTCCTAATCAGAGTTGAACTACATATGGTCCGTGTGTGTAGGAAGCACAATACTTTTGTTCTGAGCAAGCTCACTGTTTGGACCCCATAGGAAACACAGTAGACTAGAAGTGTGCACCTTTCTCTAAAGCAGAGTGTGTTTCTTGTAAGGCGAGCTAGCGTTTGTTTCCCAGTCCTAAATGGAGTTGAATCCCATGCAGTTTCTGGTACTATGAGCAAGAGTTGTTTTCTGGTAAGGAAAGTCACTATTGCGCTGCCATTGCCATACACAGGACAAATAGCACTGCGTCTGTTGCCAGCAAGTACAGTGTATTGGACTGAAGAGGATCTACTGTTCTTGTCAGTTTCCTAAGCAGAGTTGAACTAGATATGGCCTGTGTGTGTAGGAAGCACAGTTCTTTTGTTCTGAGCAAGCTCACTGTTCTTGCCCTATAAGAAACACAGTAGAGTAGAAAAGTGCTCTTTTCTCTAAAGCAGAGTGTGTTTCTTGTAAGGCGAGCTAGTGTTTGTTTCCCAGTCCTAAATGAAGTTGAAACACATGCAGTTTCTGGTTCTACAAGCAAGAGTTGTTTTATGGTAAGAATAGTCACTATTGTGCTGCCATTGCCACACACCGGACAACTAGCACTGGCGTCTGTTCCCAGCAAGTACAGTGTATTGGACTAAAGGGGATCTACTGTTCTTGTCAGGTTCCTAAGCAGAGTTGAACTACATATGGCCCGTGTGTGTAGGAAGCACAGTTATTATATTCTGAGCAAGCTCACTGTTCTGGCCCTAAAGGAAACACAGTAGAGTAGAAGAGTGCTCTTTTCTCAAAAGTAGAGTGTGTTTCTTGTAAGGCAAGCTAGCGTTTTTTTCCCAGTCTTAAATGGAGTTGAATCACATGCAGTTTCTGGTCCTACGAGCAAGAGTTGTTTTCTGGTAAGGAAAGTACTATTGCGCTCCCATGGCCTTACACAGTGCAAATAGCACTCGCGTCTGATCATAGCAAGTACAGTGTATCGGACTGAAGAGGAGCTACTGTTCTTCTCAGTTTCCTAAGCAGAGTTGAACTAGATAAGACCCATGTGTGTAGGAAGCACAGTTCTTTTGTTCTGAGCAATCTCACCGTTCTGGCCCTATGGGAAACACAGTAGTGTAGAAGAGTGCTCTTTTCTCAAAAGCAGAGTGTGTTTCTTGTAAGGCGAGCTACTGTTTGTTTCCCAGTCCTAAATGGAGTTGAGTCACATGCAGTTTTTTGTCCTACGTGGAAGAGTTGTTTTCTGTTAAGACGAGTCACTATTGTGCTCCCATTGCCACACACAGTGCAAATAGCACTCAAGTCTGTTCCCAGCAAGTACAGTGTATTGGACTGAATAGCATCTACTGTTCTTTTCAGTTTCCTAAGCAGACGTGAACTAGATATGGCCCATGTGTGTAGGAAGCACAGTTCTTTTGTTCTGAGCAAGCTCACTGTTCGGACCCCATAGGAAACACGGTAGAGTAGAAGAGCAATCTTTTCTCAAAAGCAGAGTGTGTTTCATGTAAGGCGAGGTAGCGTTTGTTTCCCAGTCCTAAATGGAGTTGAATCACATGCAGTTTCTGGTCCTATGTGCAAGAGTTGTTTTCTGGTAAGGAAAGTCACTATTGAACTCCCATTGCCATACACAGTGCAAATAGCACTGGCGTCTGTTCCCAGCAAGTACAGTGTATCGGACTGAAGAGGAGCTACTGTTCTTGTCAGTTTCCTAAGCAGAGTTGAACTAGATATGGCCCGTGTGTGTAGGAAGCTCAGTTCTTATGTTCTGAGCAAGCTTACTGTTCTGGACCTATAGGAAACACAGTAGAGTAGAAGAGTGCTCTTTTCTCTAAAGCAGAGTGTGTTTCTTGTAAGGCAAGCTAGGGTTTGTTTCCTAGTCCTAAATGGAGTGGAATCACATGCAGTTTCTGGTCCTACGAACAAGAGTTGTTTTCTGGTAAGGAAAGTCACTATTGCGCTCCCATTGCCATACACAGTGCAAATAGCACTCGCGTCTGTTCCCAGCAAGTACAGTGTTGGACTGAAGAGGAGCTAGTGTTCTTGTCAGGTTCCTAAGCAGAGTTGAACTACATATGGTCGGTGTGTGTAGGAAGCACAGTTCTTTTGTTCTGAGCAACCTCACTGTTTGGACCCCATAGGAAACACAGTAGACTAGATGAGTGCTCCTTTCTCTAAAGAAGAGTGTGTTTCTTGTAAGGCGAGCTAGCATTTGTTTCCCAGTCCTAAATGGTGTTGAATCCCATGCAGTTTCTGGTACTATGAGCAAGAGTTGTTTTCTGGTAAAGAAAGTCACTATTGCGCTGCCATTGCCATCCACAGGACAAATAGCACTGGCGTCTGTTGCCAGCAAGTACAGTGTATTGGACTGAAGAGGATCTACTGTTCTTGTCAGGTTCCTAAGTAGATTTGAACTAGATATGGCCGTTTGGGTAGGAAGTACAATGTTTTTTGTTCTGAGCAAGCTCACTGTTTGGAACCCATAGGAAACACAGTAGAGTAGAAGAGTGCTCTTTTCTCAAAAGCAGACTGTGTTTCTTGTAAGGCGAGCTAGCGTTTGTATCCTAGTCCTAAATGGAGTTGAATCACATGCAGTTTCTGGTCCTACGAGCAAGAGTTGTTTTCTGGTAAGGAAAGTCACTATTGCACTCCCATTGCCATACACAGTGCAAATAGCCCTCCCGTCTGTTCCTAGCAAGTACAGTGTATTGGACTGAAGAGGAGCTACTGTTCTTCTCAGTTTCCTAAACAGAGTTGAACTAGATATGCCCCGTGTGTGTAGGAAGCACAATTCTTTTGTTGTGAGCAAGCTCACTGTTCTGGTCCTATGGGAAACACAGTAGAGTAGAACAGTGTTCTTTTCTCAAAAGCAGAGTGTGTTTCTTGTAAGGCGAGCTAGAGTTTGTTTCCCAGTCCTAAATGTAGTTGAGTCACATGCAGTTTTTTGTCCTATGAACAAGAGTTGTTTTCTGGTAAGACGAGTCACTATTGTGTTCCAATTTCCCTACACAGTGCAAATAGCACTCGCGTCTGTTCCCAGCAAGTACAGTGTATTGCACTGAAGAGGATCTACTGTTCTTGTCAGTTTCCTAAGCAGAGTTGAACTAGATATGGCCCATGTGTGTAGGAAGCACAGTTCTTTTGTTCTGAGCAATCTCACTGTTTGGACCCAATAGGAAACACAGTAGAGTAGAAGAGTGCTCTTTTCTCAAAAGCAGAGTGTGTTTCATGTAAGGCGAGCTAGCATCTGTTTCCCAGTCCTAAATGGAGTTGAATCACATGCACTTTCTGGTCCTACGAGCAAGAGTTGTTTTCTGGTAAGGAAAGTCCCTATTGTGCTCCCATTGCCATATACAGTGCAAATAGCACTGGCGTCTGTTCCCAGCAAGTACAGTGTATCGGACTGAATTGTAGCTACTTTTCTTGTCAGTTTCCTAAGCAGAGTTGAACTAGATATGGCCCGTGTGTAGGAAGCACAGTTGTTTTGTTCTGAGCAAGCTCACTGTTCTGGCCCTATAGGAAACACAGTAGAGTAGAAGAGTGCTCTTTTCTCTAAAGCAGAGAGTGTTTCTTGTAAGGTGAGGTAGCGTTTGTTTCCCAGTCCTAAATGGAGTTGAAACACATGCAGTTTCTCGTCCTACGAGCAAGAGTTGTTTTATGGTAAGAATAGTCACTATTGCGCTGCCATTGCCATACACAGGACAAATAGCACTGGCGTCTGGTCCAAGAAAGTACAGTGTATTGGACTAAAGGGGATCTACTGTTCTTGTCAGGTTCCTAAGCAGACTTGAACTAGATATGGCCCGTGTGTGTAGGAAGCACAGTTCTTTTGTTCTGAGCAAGCTTACCGTTCTGGCCCTATGGGAAAAACAGTAGAGTAGAAGAGTGCTCTTTTCTCAAAAGCAGAGTGTGTTTTTGTAAGGCGAGCTAGAGTTTGTTTCCCAGTCCTAAATGGAGTTGAGTCACATGCAGTTTTTTGTCCTACGAGCAAGAGTTGTTTTCTGGTAAGACGAGTCACTATTGTGCTCCCATTGCCATACACAGTGCAAATAGCACTCGCGTCTGTTCCCAGCATGTACAGTGTTGGACTGAAGAGGAGCTACTGTTCTTGTCAGGTTCCTAATCAGAGTTGAACTACATATGGTCCGTGTGTGTAGGAAGCACAATACTTTTGTTCTGAGCAAGCTCACTGTTTGGACCCCATAGGAAACACAGTAGACTAGAAGTGTGCACCTTTCTCTAAAGCAGAGTGTGTTTCTTGTAAGGCGAGCTAGCGTTTGTTTCCCAGTTCTAAATGGAGTTGAATCCCATGCAGTTTCTGGTACTATGAGCAAGAGTTGTTTTCTGGTAAGGAAAGTCACTATTGCGCTGCCATTGCCATACACAGGACAAATAGCACTGCGTCTGTTGCCAGCAAGTACAGTGTATTGGACTGAAGAGGATCTACTGTTCTTGTCAGGTTCCTAAGCAGACTTGAACTAGATATGGCCGTGTGTTTAGGAAGCACAATTTTTTTTGTTCTGAGCAAGCTCACTGTTTGGACCCCATAGGAAACACAGTAGATTAGAAGAGTTCTCTTTTCTCAAAAGCAGACTGTGTTTCTTGTAAGGCCAGCTAGCGTTTGTTTCCCAGTCCTAAATGGAGTTGAATCACATGCAGTTTCTGGTCCTAAGAACTAGAGTTGTTTTCTGGTAAGGAAAGTCACTATTGCGCTCCCATTGCCATACACAGTGCAAATAGCACTCCCGTCTGTTCCTAGCAAGTACAGTGTATTGGACTGAAGAGGAGCTACTGTTCTTCTCAGTTTCCTAAGCAGAGTTGAACTAGATATGCCCCGTGTGTGTAGGAAGCACAGTTCTTTTGTTTTGAGCAAGCTCACTGTTCGGACCACATAGGAAACACAGTAGACTAGAAGAGTGCTGCTTTCTCTAAAGCAGAGTGTGTTTCTTGTAAGGCGAGCTAGCGTTTGTTTCCCAGTCCTAAATGGAGTTGAATCACATGCAGTTTCTGGTCCTACGAGCAAGAGTTGTTTTCTGGTAAGGAAAGTCACTATTACGCTCCCATTGCCATACACAGTTCAAATAGCACTCACGTCAGTTCCTTGCAAGTAGAGTGTATTGGACTGAAGAGGAGCTACTGTTCTTCTCAGTTTCCTAAGCAGAGTTGAACTAGATATGGCCCGTGTGTGTAGGAAGCACAGTTATTATGTTCTGAGCAAGCTCACTGTTTGGACCCCATAGGAAACACAGTAGAGTAGAAGAGTGCTCTTTTCTCAAAAGCAGAGTGTGTTTCATGTAAGGCGAGCTAGCATTTGTTTCCCAGTCCTAAATGGAGTTGAATCACATGCACTTTCTGGTCCTACGAGCAAGAGTTGTTTTCTGGTAAGGAAAGTCACTATTGCACTCCCATTGCCATATACAGTGCAAATAGCACTCGCGTCTGTTCGCAGCAAGTACAGTATATCGGACTGAAGAGGAGCTACTGTTCTTGTCAGTTTCCTAAGCAGAGTTGAACAAGATATGGCCCGTGTGTAGGAAGCACAGTTCTTTTCTTCTGAGCAAGCTCACTGTTCTGGCCCTATAGGAAACACAGTAGAGTAGAAGAGTGCTCTTTTCTCTAAAGCAGAGTGTGTTTCTTGTAAGGCGAGCTAGCGTTTGTTTCCCAGTCCTAAATGGAGTTGAATCACATGCAGTTTCTGGTCCTACGAGCAAGAGTTTTTTTCTGGTAAGGAAAGTCACTATTGCACTCCCATTGCCATACACAGTGCAAATAGCACTCGCGTCTGTTCCCAGCAAGTACAGTGTATTGGAATAATAGGATCTACTGTTCTTTTCAGTTTCCTAAGCAGAGTTGAACTAGATATGGTCCATGTGTGTTGGAAGCACAGTTCTTTTGTTCTGAGCAAGCTCACTGTTTGGACCCCATAGGAAACACAGTAGAGTAGAAGAGTGCTCTTTTCTCTAAAGCAGAGTGTGTTTCTTGTAAGGCGAGCTAGCGTTTGTTTCCCAGTCCTAAATGGAGTTGAATCACATGCACTTTCTGGTCCTACGAGCAAGAGTTTTTTTCTGGTAAGGAAAGTCACTATTGCACTCCCATTGCCATACACAGTGCAAATAGCACTCGCATCTGTTCCCAGCAAGTACAGTGTATTGGACTGAAGAGAAGCTACTGTTCTTGTCAGTTTCCTAAGCAGAGTTGAACTAGATATGGCCCGTGTGTAGGAAGCACAGTTCTTTTGTTCTGAGCAAGCTCACTGTTCTGGCCCTATAGGAAACACAGTAGAGTAGAAGAGTGCTCTTTTCTCTAAAGCAGAGTGTGTTTCTTGTAAGGCGAGCTAGCGTTTGTTTCCCAGTCCTAAATGAAGTTGAAACACATGCAGTTTCTGGTCCTACGAGCAAGAGTTGTTTTCTGGTAAGAATAGTCACTATTGTGCTGCCATTGCCATACACCGGACAAATAGCACTGGCGTCTGTTCCCAGCATGTACAGTGTATTGGACTATAGGGAATCTACTGTTCTTGTCAGGTTCCTAAGCAGAGTTGAACTAGATATGTCCCGTGTGTGTAGGAAGCACAGTAATTATGTTCTGAGCAAGCTCACTGTTCTGGCCCTATAGGAAACACAGTAGAGTAGAAGAGTGCTCTTTTCTCAAAAGTAGAGTGTGTTTCTTGTAAGGCAAGCTAGCGTTTTTTTCCCAGTCCTAAATGGAGTTGAATCACATGCAGTTTCTGGTCCTACGAGCAAGAGTTGTTTTCTGGTAAGGAAAGTCACTATTGCGCTCCCATTGCCATACACAGTGCAAATAGCACTTGCGTCTGATCCCAGCAAGTACAGTGTATCGGACTGAAGAGGAGCTACTGTTCTTCTCAGTTTCCTAAGCAGAGTTGAACTAGATATGGCCCGTGTGTGTAGGAAGCACAGTTCTTTTGTTCTGAGCAATCTCACCGTTCTGACCCTACGGAAAACACAGTAGACTAGAAGAGTGCTCTTTTCTCAAAAGCAGAGGGTGTTTATTGTAAGGCGAGCTACTGTTTGTTTCCCAGTCCTAAATGGAGTTGAGTCACATGCAGTTTTTTGTCCTATGAGCAAGAGTTGTTTTCTGGTAAGACGAGTCACTATTGTGCTCCCATTGCCATACACAGTGCAAATAGCACTCGCGTCTGTTCCCAGCAAGTACAGTGTATTGGACTGAATAGGATCTACTGTTCTTGTCAGTTTCCTAAGCAGAGGTGCACTAGATATGGCCCATGTGTGTAGGAAGCACAGTTCTTTTGTTCTGAGCAAGCTCACTGTTCGGACCCCATAGGAAACACAGTAGAGTAGAAGAGTGCTCTTTTCTCAAAAGCAGAGTGTGTTTCATGTAAGGCGAGGTAGCGTTTTTTTTCCAGTCCTAAATGGAGTTGAATCACATGCAGTTTCTGGTCCTATGAGCAAGAGTTGTTTTCTGGTAAGGAAAGTCACTATTGCACTCCCAATGCCATACACAGTGCAAATAGCACTGGCGTCTGTTCCCAGCAAGTACAGTGTATCGGACTGAAGAGGAGCTACTGTTCTTGTCAATTTCCTAATCAGAGTTGAACTAGATATGGCCCGTGTGTGTAGGAAGCTCAGTTCTTATGTTCTGAGCAAGCTCACTGTTCTGGCCCTATAGGAAACACAGTAGAGTAGAAGAGTGCTCTTTTCTCTAAAGCAGAGTGTGTTTCTTGTAGGGCAAGCTAGCGTTTGTTTCCTAGTCCTAAATGGAGTTGAATCACATGCAGTTTCTGGTCCTACGAACAAGAGTTGTTTTCTGGTAAGGAAAGTCACTATTGCGCTCCCATTGACATACACAGTGCAAATAGCACTCGCGTCTGTTCCCAGCAAGTACAGTGTTGGTCTGAAGAGGAGCTACTGTTCTTGTCAGGTTCCTAATCAGAGTTGAACTACATATGGTCCGTGTGTGTAGGAAGCACAGTTCTTTTGTTCTGAGCAAGCTCACTGTTTGGACCCCATAGGAAACACAGTAGACTAGAAGAGTTCTCCTTTCTCTAAAGCAGAGTGTGTTTCTTGTAAGGCGAGCTAGCTTTTGTTTCCCAGTGCTAAATGGAGTTGAATCCCATGCAGTTTCTGGTACTATGAGCAAGAGTTGTTTTCTGGTAAGGAAAGTCACTATTGCGCTGCCATTGCCATACACAGGACAAATAGCATTGCCGTCTGTTGCCAGCAAGTACAGTGTATTGGACTAAATGCGATCTACTGTTCTTGTCAGGTTCCTAAGCAGAGTTGAACTAGATATGGCCCGTGTGTGTAGGAAGCACAGTTATTATGTTCTGAGCAAGCTCACTGTTCTGGCCCTATAGGAAACACAGTAGAGTAAAAGAGTGCTCTTTTCCAAAAGCAGGGTGTGTTTCTTGTAATGCAAGCTAGCGTTTGTTTCCAGTCCTAAATGGAGTTGAATCACATGCAGTTTCTGGTCCTACGAGCAAGAGTTGTTTTCTGTTAAGGAAAGTCACCATTGCGCTCCCATTGCCATACACAGTGCAAACAGCACTCGCGTCTGATCCCAGCAAGTACAGTGTATCGGAATGAAGAGGAGCTACTGTTCTTGTCAGTTTCCTAAGCAGAGTTGAACTAGATATGCCCCGTGTGTGTAGGAAGCACAGTTCTTTTCTTCTGAGCAAACTCACCGTTCTGGCCCTTTGGGAAACACATTAGAGTAGAAGAGTGCTCTTTTCTCAAAAGCAGACTGTGTTTCTTGTAAGGCGAGCTAGCGTTTGTTTACCAGTCCTAAATGGAGTTGAATCACATGCAGTTTCTGGTCCTACGAGCAAGAGTTGTTTTCTGGTAAGGAAAGTCACTATTGGGCTCCCATTGACATACACAGTGCAAATAGCACTCCCGTCTGTTCCTAGCAAGTACAGTGTATTGGACTGAAGAGGAGCTACTGTTCTTCTCAGTTTCCTAAGCAGAGTTGAACTAGATATGCCCCGTGGGTGTAGAAAACACACTTCTTTTGTTCTGAGCAAGCTTACTGTTCTGGCCCTATGGGAAACACAATAGAGTAGAAGAGTGTTCTTTTCTCAAAAGCAGAGTGTGTTTCTTGTAAGGCGAGCTGGAGTTTGTTTCCCAGTCCTAAATGTAGTTGAGTCACTTGCAGTTTTTTGTCCTATGAGTAAGAGTTGTTTTTGGAAGACAAGTCACTATTTGCTCCAATTTCCCTACACAGTGCAAATAGCACTCGCGTCTGTTCCCAGCAAGTACAGTGTATTGGACTGAAGAGGATCTACTGTTCTTGTCAGTTTCCTAAGTAGAGTTGAACTAGATATGGCCCATGTGTGTAGGAAGCACAGTTTTTTTGTTCTGAGCAAGCTCACTGTTTGGACCCCATAGGAAACACAGTAGAGTAGAAGAGTGCTCTTTTCTCAAAAGCAGACTGTGTTTCTTGTAAGGCAAGCTAGCGTTTGATTACCAGTCCTAAATGGAGTTGAATCACATGCAGTTTCTGGTCCTACGAGCAAGAGTTGTTTTCTGGTAAGGAAAGTCACTATTGGGCTCCCATTGACATACACAGTGCAAATAGCACTCCCGTCTGTTCCTAGCAAGTACAGTGTATTGGACTGAAGAGGAGCTACTGTTCTTCTCAGTTTCCTAAGCAGAGTTGAACTAGATATGCCCCGTGGGTGTAGAAAACACACTTCTTTTGTTCTGAGCAAGCTTACTGTTCTGGCCCTATGGGAAACACAATAGAGTAGAAGAGTGTTCTTTTCTCAAAAGCAGAGTGTGTTTCTTGTAAGGCGAGCTGGAGTTTGTTTCCCAGTCCTAAATGTAGTTGAGTCACTTGCAGTTTTTTGTCCTATGAGCAAGAGTTGTTTTTGGAAGACAAGTCACTATTTGCTCCAATTTCCCTACACAGTGCAAATAGCACTCGCGTCTGTTCCCAGCAAGTACAGTGTATTGGACTGAAGAGGAGCTACTGTTCTTTTCAGTTTCCTAAGCAGAGTTGAACTAGATATGGCCCATGTGTGTAGGAAGCACAGTTTTTTTGTTCTGAGCAAGCTCACTGTTTGGACCCCATAGGAAACACAGTAGAGTAGAAGAGTGCTCTTTTCTCAAAAGCAGACTGTGTTTCTTGTAAGGCAAGCTAGCGTTTGTTTCCCAGTCCTAAATGGAGTTGAATCACATGCAGTTTCTGGTCCTACGAGCAAGAGTTGTTTTCTGGTAAGGAAAGTCACTATTGCACTCCCATTGCCATACACAGTGCAAATAGCCCTCCCGTCTGTTCCTAGCAATTACAGTGTATTGGACTGAAGAGGAGCTGCTGTTCTTCTCAGTTTCCTAAGCAGAGTTGAATTAGATATGCCCCGTGTGTGTAGGGAGCACAGTTCTTTTGTTCTGAGCAAGCTCACCGTTCTGGCCCTGTGGGAAACACAGTAGAGTAGAAGAGTGTTCTTTTCTCTAAAGCAGTGTGTGTTTCTTGTAAGGCAAGCTAGAGTTTGTTTCCCAGTCCTAAATGTAGTTGAGTCACATGCAGTTTTTTTTCCTATGAGCAAGAGTTGTTTTCTGGTAAGACGAGTCACTATTGTGCTCCAATTGCCCTATACAGTGCAAATAGCACTCGCGTCTGTTCCCAGCAAGTACAGTGTATTGGACTGAATAGGATCTACTGTTCTTTTCAGTTTCCTAAGCAGAGGTGCACTAGATATGGCCCATGTGTGTAGGAAGCACAGTTCTTTTGTTCTGAGCAAGCTCACTGTTCGGACCCCATAGCAAACACAATAGAGTAGAAGAGTGCTCTTTTCTCAAAAGCAGAGTGTGTTTCTTATAAGGCGAGGTAGCGTTTGTTTCCCAGTCCTAAATGGAGTTGAATCACATGCAGTTTCTGGTCCTATGAGCAAGAGCTGTTTTCTGGTAAGGAAAGTCACTATTGCACTCACATTGCCATACACAGTGCAAATAGCACTGGCGTCTGTTCCCAGCAAATACAGTGTATCGGACTGAAGAGGAGCTACTGTTCTTGTCAATTTCCTAAGCAGAGTTGAACTAGATATGGCCCGTGTGTGTAGGAAGCTCAGTTCTTATGTTCTGAGCAAGCTCACTGTTCTGGCCATATAGGAAACACAGTAGAGTAGAAGAGTGCTCTTTTCTCTAAAGCAGAGTGTGTTTCTTGTAGGGAAAGCTAGCGTTTGTTTCCTAGTCCTAAATGGAGTTGAATCACATGCAGTGTTGGTCCTATGAACAAGAGTTGTTTTCTGGTAAGGAAAGTCACTATTGCGCTCCCATTGCCATACACAGTGCAAATAGCACTCGTGTCTGTTCCCAGCAAGTACAGTGTTGGACTGAAGAGGAGCTACTGTTCTTGTCAGGTTCCTAATCAGAGTTGAACTACATATGGTCCGTGTGTGTAGGAAGCACAGTTCTTTTGTTCTGAGCAAGCTCACTGTTTGGACCCCATAGGAAACACAGTAGACTAGAAGAGTTCTCCTTTCTCTAAAGCAGAGTGTGTTTCTTGTAAGGCGAGCTAGCTTTTGTTTCCCAGTGCTAAATGGAGTTGAATCCCATGCAGTTTCTGGTACTATGAGCAAGAGTTGTTTTCTGGTAAGGAAAGTCACTATTGCGCTGCCATTGCCATACACAGGACAAATAGCATTGCCGTCTGTTGCCAGCAAGTACAGTGTATTGGACTGAAGAGGATCTACTGTTCTTGTCAGGTTCCTAAGTAGACTTGAACTAGATATGGCCGTGTGTGTAGGAAGCACAATTTTTTTTGTTCTGAGCAAGATCACTGTTTGGACCCCATAGGAAACACAGTAGTGTAGAAGAGTGCTCTTTTCTCAAAAGCATACTGTGTTTCTTGTAAGGCGAGCTAGCGTTTGTTTCCCAGTCCTAAATGGAGTTGAATCCCATGCAGTTTCTGGTCCTACGAGCAAGAGTTGTTTTCTGGTAAGGAAAGTCCCTATTGCTCTCCCTTTGCCATATACATTGCAAATATCACTCGCGTCTGTTCCCAGCAAGTACAGTGTATTGGACTGAAGAGAAGCTACTGTTCTTTTCAGTTTCCTAAGCAGAGTTGAACTAGATATGGCCCGTGAGTAGGAAGCACAGTTCTTTTGCTCTGAGCAAGCTCACTGTTCTGGCCCTATAGGAAACACAGTAGAGTAGAAGAGTGCTCTTTTCTCTAAAGCAGAGTGTGTTTCTTGTAAGGCGAGCTAGCTTTTGTTTCCCAGTCCTAAATGGAGTTGAAACACATGCAGTTTCTGGTCCTATGAGCAAGAGTTGTTTTCTGGTAAGGAAAGTCACTATTGCAATCCCATTGCCATACAAAGTGCAAATAGCACTCGCATCTGTTCCCAGCAAGTACAGTGTATCGGACTGAAGAGCAGCTACTGTTCTTGTCAGTTTCCTAAGCAGAGTTGAACTAGATATGGCCCGTGTGTGTAGCAAGCTCACTTCTTATGTTCTGAGGAAGCTCACTGTTCTGGCCCTATAGGAAACACAGTAGAGTAGAAGAGTGCTCTTTTCTCTAAAGCAGAGTGTGTTTCTTGTAAGGCAAGCTAGCGTTTGTTTCCTAGTCCTGAATGGAGTTGAATCCCATGCAGTTTCTGGTCCTATGAGCAAGAGTTGTTTTCTGGTAAGGAAAGTCACTATTGCGCTGCCATTGCCATACACAGGACAAATAGCACTGGTGTCTGTTGCCAGCAAGTACAGTTTATTGGACTGAAGAGGAGCTACTGTTCTTGTCAGGTTCCTAAGCAGACTTGAACTAGACATGGCCCTGTGTGTAGGAAGCACAATTTTTTTTGTTCTGAGCAAGCTCACTGTTTGGACCCCATAGGAATCACAGTAGAGTAGAAGAGTGCTCTTTTCTCAAAAGCAGACTGTGTTTCTTGTAAGGCGAGCTAGCGTTTGTTTCCCAGTCCTAAATGGAGTTGAATCACACGCAGTTTCTGGTCCTACGAGCAAGAGTTGTTTTCTGGTAAGGAAAGTCACTATTACGCTCCCATTGCCATACACAGTGCAAATAGCACTCACGTCAGTTCCTTGCAAGTACAGTGTATTGGACTGAAGAGGAGCCACTGTTCTTCTCAGTTTCCTAAGCAGAGTTGCACTAGATATGGCCCGTGTGTGTAGGAAGCACAGTTATTATGTCCTGAGCAAGCTCACTGTTTGGACCCCATAGGAAACACAGTAGAGTAGAAGAGTGCTCTTTTCTCAAAAGCAGAGTGTGTTTCATGTAAGGCGAGCTAGCATTTGTTTCCCAGTCCTAAATGGAGTTGAATCACATGCACTTTAGGTTCTACGAGCAAGAGTTGTTTTCTGGTAAGGAAAGTCACTATTGTGCTCCCATTGCCATATACAGTGCAAATAGCCCTCGCGTCTGTTCGCAGCAAGTACAGTATATCGGACTGAAGAGGAGCTACTGTTCTTGTCAGTTTCCTAAGCAGAGTTGAACAAGATATTGCCCGTGTTTAGGAAGCGCAGTTCTTTTGTTCTGAGCAAGCTCACTGTTCTGGCCCTATAGGAAACACAGTAGAGTAGAAGAGTGCTCTTTTCTCTAAAGCAGTGTGTGTTTCTTGTAAGGCGAGCTAGCGTTTGTTTCCCAGTCCTAAATGGAGTTGAATCACATGCAGTTTCTGGTCCTACGAGCAAGAGTTTTTTTCTGGTAAGGAAAGTCACTATTGCACTCCCATTGCCATACACAGTGCAAATAGCACTCGCGTCTGTTGCCAGCAAGTACAGTGTATTGGACTGAATAGGATCTACTGTTCTTTTCAGTTTCCTAAGCAGAGTTGAACTAGATATGGTCCATGTGTGTAGGAAGCACAGTTCTTTTGTTCTGAGCAAGCTCACTGTTTGGACCTCATAGGAAACACAGTAGCGTAGAAGAGTGCTCTTTTCTCAAAAGCAGAGTGTGTTTCATGTAAGGCGAGCTAGTGTTTGTTTCCCAGTCCTAAATGGAGTTGAATCACATGCACTTTCTGGTCCTATGAGCAAGAGTTGTTTTCTGGTAAGGAAAGTCACTATTGCACTCCCATTGCCATATACAGTGCAAATAGCACTCGCGTCTGTTCCCAGCAAGTACAGTGTAATGGACTGAAGAGAAGCTACTGTTCTTGTCAGTTTCCTAAGCAGAGTTGAACTAGATATAGCCCGTGTGTAGGAAGCACAGTTCTTTTGTTCTGAGCAAGCTCACTGTCTTGCCCTATAGGAAACACAGTAGAGTAGCAGAGTGCACTTTTCTCTAAAGCAGAGTGTGTTTCTTGTAAGGCGAGCTAGCGTTTGTTTCCCAGTCCTAAATGAAGTTGAAACACATGCAGTTTCTGGTCCTATGAGCAAGAGTTGTTTTATGGTAAGAATAGTCACTATTGTGCTGCCATTGCCATACACCGGACAAATAGCACTGGCGTCTGTTCCCAGCAAGTACAGTGTATTGGACTAAAGGGGATCTACTGTTCTTGTCAGGTTCCTAAGCAGAGTTGAACTAGATATGGCCTGTGTGTGTAGGAAGCACAGTTATTATATTCTGAGCAAGCTCACTGTTCTGGCCCTAAAGGAAACACAGTAGAGTAGAAGAGTGCTCTTTTCTCAAAAGTAGAGTGTGTTTCTTGTAAGGCAAGCTAGAGTTTTTTTCCCAGTCCTAAATGGAGATGAATCACATGCAGTTTCTGGTCCTACGAGCAATAGTTTTTTTCTGGTAAGGAAAGTCATTATTGCGTTCCCATTGCCATACACAGTGCAAATAGCACTCGCGTCTGATCATAGCAAGTATAGTGTATCGGACTGAAGAGGAGCTACTGTTCTTCTCAGTTTCCTAAGCAGAGTTGAACTAGATATGGCCCGTGTGTGTAGGAAGCACAGTTCTTTTGTTATGAGCAATCTCACCGTTCTGGCCCTATGGGAAACACAGTAGAGTAGAAGAGTGCTCTTTTCTCAAAAGCAGAGTGTGTTTCTTGTAAGGCGAGCTAGCGTTTGTTTCCCAGTCCTAAATGGAGTTGAGTCACATGCAGTTTCTGGTCCTACGAGCAAGAGTTTTTTTCTGGTAAGGAAAGTCACTATTGCACTCCCATTGCCATACACAGTGCAAATAGCACTGGCGTCTGTTCCCAGCAAGTAAAGTGTATCAGACTGAAGAGGAGCTACTGTTCTTGTCAGTTTCCTAAGCAGAGTTGAACTCGATATGGCCCGTGTGTGTAGCAAGCTCACTTCTTATGTTCTGAGGAAGCTCACTGTTCTGGCCCTATAGGAAACACAGTAGTGTAGAAGAGTGCTCTTTTCTCTAAAGCAGAGTGTGTTTCTTGTAAGGCAAGCTAGCGTTTGTTTCCTAGTCCTGAATGGAGTTGAATCCCATGCAGTTTCTGGTCCTATGAGCAAGAGTTGTTTTCTGGTAAGGAAAGTCACTATTGCGCTGCCATTGCCATACACAGGACAAATAGCACTGGTGTCTGTTGCCAGCAAGTACAGTTTATTGGACTGAAGAGGAGCTACTGTTCTTGTCAGGTTCCTAAGCAGACTTGAACTAGACATGGCCCTGTGTGTAGGAAGCACAATTTTTTTTGTTCTGAGCAAGCTCACTGTTTGGACCCCATAGGAAACACAGTAGAGTAGAAGAGTGCTCTTTTCTCAAAAGCAGACTGTGTTTCTTGTAAGGCGAGCTAGCGTTTGTTTCCCAGTCCTAAATGGAGTTGAATCACACGAAGTTTCTGGTCCTACGAGCAAGAGTTGTTTTCTGGTAAGGAAAGTCACTATTACGCTCCCATTGCCATACACAGTGCAAATAGCACTCACGTCAGTTAAAGGCAAGTACAGTGTATTGGACTGAAGAGGAGCCACTGTTCTTCTCAGTTTCCTAAGCAGAGTTGCACTAGATATGGCCCGTGTGTTTAGGAAGCACAGTTATTATGTCCTGAGCAAGCTCACTGTTTGGACCCCATAGGAAACACAGTAGAGTAGAAGAGTGCTCTTTTCTCAAAAGCAGAGTGTGTTTCATGTAAGGCGAGCTAGCATTTGTTTCCCAGTCCTAAATGGAGTTGAATCACATGCACTTTAGGTTCTACGAGCAAGAGTTTTTTTCTGGTAAGGAAAGTCACTATTGCACTCCCATTGCCATACACAGTGCAAATAGCACTCGCGTCTGTTCCCAGCAAGTACAGTGTATTGGACTGAATAGGATCTACTGTTCTTTTCAGTTTCCTAAGCAGAGTTGAACTAGATATGGTCCATGTGTGTAGGAAGCACAGTTCTTTTGTTCTGAGCAAGCTCACTGTTTGGACCCCATAGGAAACACAGTAGAGTAGAAGAGTGCTCTTTTCTCAAAAGCAGAGTGTGTTTCATGTAAGACGAGCTAGCATTTGTTTCCCAGTCCTAAATGGAGTTGAATCACATGCACTTTCTGGTCCTATGAGCAAGAGTTGTTTTCTGGTAAGGAAAGTCACTTTTGCACTCCCATTGCCATATACAGTGCAAATAGCACTCGCGTCTTTTCCCAGCAAGTACAGTGTATCGGACTGAAGAGAAGCTACTGTTCTTGTCAGTTTCCTAAGCAGAGTTGAACTAGATATGGCCTGTGTGTGTAGGAAGCACAGTTCTTTTGTTCTGAGCAAGCTCACTGTTCTTGCCCTATAAGAAACACAGTAGAGTAGAAAAGTGCTCTTTTCTCTAAAGCAGAGTGTGTTTCTTGTAAGGCGAGCTAGTGTTTGTTTCCCAGTCCTAAATGAAGTTGAAACACATGCAGTTTCTGGTTCTACAAGCAAGAGTTGTTTTATGGTAAGAATAGTCACTATTGTGCTGCCATTGCCACACACCGGACAAATAGCACTGGCGTCTGTTCCCAGCAAGTACAGTGTATTGGACTAAAGGGGATCTACTGTTCTTGTCAGGTTCCTAAGCAGAGTTGAACTACATATGGCCCGTGTGTGTAGGAAGCACAGTTATTATATTCTGAGCAAGCTCACTGTTCTGGCCCTAAAGGAAACACAGTAGAGTAGAAGAGTGCTCTTTTCTCAAAAGTAGAGTGTGTTTCTTGTAAGGCAAGCTAGCGTTTTTTTCCCAGTCCTAAATGGAGTTGAATCACATGCAGTTTCTGGTCCTACGAGCAAGAGTTGTTTTCTGGTAAGGAAAGTACTATTGCGCTCCCATGGCCTTACACAGTGCAAATAGCTCTCGCGTCTGATCATAGCAAGTACAGTGTATCGGACTGAAGAGGAGCTACTGTTCTTCTCAGTTTCCTAAGCAGAGTTGAACTAGATAAGACCCATGTGTGTAGGAAGCACAGTTCTTTTGTTCTGAGTAATCTCACCGTTCTGGCCCTATGGGAAACACAGTAGTGTAGAAGAGTGCTCTTTTCTCAAAAGCAGAGTGTGTTTCTTGTAAGGCGAGCTACTGTTTGTTTCCCAGTCCTAAATGGAGTTGAGTCACATGCAGTTTTTTGTCCTACGTGGAAGAGTTGTTTTCTGGTAAGACGAGTCACTATTGTGCTCCCATTGCATACACAGTGCAAATAGCACTCGCGTCTGTTCCCAGCAAGTACAGTGTATTGGAATGAATAGGATCTACTGTTCTTTTCAGTTTCCTAAGCAGAGGTGCACTAGATATGGCCCATGTGTGTAGAAAGCACAGTTCTTTTGTTCTGAGCAAGCTCACTGTTCGGACCCCATAGGAAACACAGTAGAGTAGAAGAGTGCTCTTTTTTCAAAAGCAGAGTGTGTTTCATGTAAGGCGAGGTAGCGTTTGTTTCCCAGTCCTAAATGGAGTTGAATCACATGCAGTTTCTGGTCCTATGAGCAAGAGTTGTTTTCTGGTAAGGAAAGTCACTATTGCACTCCCATTGCCATATACAGTGCAAATAGCACTCGCGTTTGTTCCCAGCAAGTACAGTGTATCGACTGAGGAGGAGCTACTGTTCTTTTCAGTTTCCTAAGCAGAGTTGAAGTAGATATGGCCCGTGTGTAGGAAACACAGTTCTTTTGTTCTGAGCAAGCTCACTGTTCTGGCCCTATAGGAAACACAGTAGAGTAGAAGAGTGCTCTTTTCTCTAAAGCAGAGTGTGTTTCTTGTAAGGAGAGCTAGCGTTTGTTTCCCAGTCCTAAATGAAGATGAAACACATGCAGTTTCTGGTCCTACGAGCAAGAGTTGTTTTATGGTAAGAACAGTCACTATTGTGCTGCCATTGCCATACACCGGACAAATAGCACTGGCGTCTGTTCCCAGCAAATACAGTGTATTGGACTAAAGGGGATCTACTGTTCTTGTCAGGTTCCTAAGCAGACTTGAACTAGATATGGCCGTGTGTGTAGGAAGCACAATTTTTTTTGTTCTGAGCAAGCTCACTGTTCTGGCCCTATAGGAAACACAGTAGAGTAGAAGAGTGCACTTTTCTCAAAAGCAGAGTGTGTTTCATGTAAGGCGAGCTAGCATTTGTTTCTCAGTCCTAAATGGAGTTGAATCACATGCACTTTCTGGTCCTATGAGAAAGAGTTGTTTTCTGGTAAGGAAAGTCACTATTGCACTCCCATTGCCATATACAGTGCAAATAGCACTCGCGTCTGTCCCCAGCAAGTACCGTGTATCAGACTGAAGAGGAGCTACTGTTCTTGTCAGTTTCCTAAGCAGAGTTGAACTAGATATGGCCCGTGTGTAGGAAGCACAGTTCTTTTGTTCTGAGCAAGCTCACTGTTTTGGCCCTATAGGAAACACAGTAGAGTAGAGGAGTGCTCTTTTCTCTAAAGCAGAGTGTGTTTCTTGTAAGGCGAGCTAGCGTTTGTTTCCCAGTCCTAAATGAAGTTGAAACACATGCAGTTTCTGGTCCTACGAGCAAGAGTTGTTTTCTGGTAAGAATAGTCACTATTGTGCTGCCATTGCCATACACCAAACAAATAGCACTGGCGTCTGTTCCCAGCAAGTACAGTGTATTGGACTAAAGGGAATCTACTGTTCTTGTCAGGTTCCTAAGCAGAGTTGAACTAGATATGTCCCGTGTGTGTAGGAAGCACAGTTATTATGTTCTGAGCAAGCTCACTGTTCTGGCCCTATAGGAAACACAGAAGAGTAGAAGAGTGTTCTTTTCTCAAAAGTAGAGTGTGTTTCTTGTAAGGCAAGCTAGCGTTTTTTTCCCAGTCCTAAATGGAGTTGAATCACATGCAGTTTCTGGTCCTACGAGCAAGAGTTGTTTTCTGGTAAGGAAAGTCACTATTGCGCTCCCATTGCCATACACAGTGCAAATAGCACTTGCGTCTGATCCCAGCAAGTACAGTGTATCGGACTGAAGAGGAGCTACTGTTCTTCTCAGTTTCCTAAGCAGAGTTGAACTAGATATGGCCCGTGTGTGTAGGAAGCACAGTTCTTTTGTTCTGAGCAATCTCACCTTTCTGGCCCTATGGGAAACACAGTAGAGTAGAAGAGTGCTCTTTTCTCAAAAGCAGAGGGTGTTTATTGTAAGGCGAGCTACTGTTTGTTTCCCAGTCCTAAATGGAGTTGAGTCACATGCAGTTTTTTGTCCTATGAGCAAGAGTTGTTTTCTGGTAAGACGAGTCACTATTGTGCTCCCATTGCCATACACAGTGCAAATAGCACTCGCGTCTGTTCCCAGCAAGTACAGTGTATTGGACTGAATAGGATCTACTGTTCTTTTCAGTTTCCTATGCAGAGGTGCACTAGATATGGCCCATGTGTGTAGGAAGCACAGTTCTTTTGTTCTGAGCAAGCTCACTGTTCGGACCCCATAGGAAACACAGTAGAGTAGAAGAGTGCTCTTTTCTCAAAAGCAGAGTGTGTTTCATGTAAGGCGAGGTAGCATTTTTTTCCCAGTCCTAAATGGAGTTGAATCACATGCAGTTTCTGGTCCTATGAGCAAGAGTTGTTTTCTGGTAAGGAAAGTCACTATTGCACTCCCATTGCCATACACAGTGCAAATAGCACTGGCGTCTGTTCCCAGCAAGTACAATGTATCGAACTGAACAGGAGCTACTGTTCTTGTCAATTTCCTAATCAGAGTTGAACTAGATATTGCCTGTGTGTGTAGGAAGCTCAGTTCTTATGTTCTGAGCAAGCTCACTGTTCTGGCCCTATAGGAAACACAGTAGAGTAGAAGAGTGCTCTTTTCTCTAAAGCAGAGTGTGTTTCTTGTAGGGCAAGCTAGCGTTTGTTTCCTAGTCCTAAATGGAGTTGAATCCCATGCAGTTTCTGGTACTATGAGCAAGAGTTGTTTTCTGGTAAGGAAAGTCACTATTGCGCTGCCATTGCCACACAGGACAAATAGCACTGGCGTCTGTTGCCAGCAAGTACAGTGTATTAGACTGAAGAGGATCTACTGTTCTTGTCAGGTTCCTAAGCAGACTTGAACTAGATATGCCCGTGTGTTTAGGAAGCACAATTTTTTTTGTTCTGAGCAAGCTCACAGTTTGGACCCCATAGGAAACACAGTAGAGTAGAAGAGTGCTCTTTTCTCAAAAGCAGACTGTGTTTCTTGTAAGGCGAGCTAGCGTTTGTTTCCCAGTCCTAAATGAAGTTGAATCACATGCAGTTTCTGGTCCTAAGAGCAAGAGTTGTTTTCTGGTAAGGAAAGTCACTATTGCGCTCCCATTGCCATACACAGTGCAAATAGCACTCCCGTCTGTTCCTAACAAGTACAGTGTATTGGACTGAAGAGGAGCTACTGTTCTTCTCAGTTTCCTAAGCAGAGTTGAACTAGATATGCCCCGTGTGTGTAGGAAGCACAGTTCTTTTGTTTTGAGCAAGCTCACTGTTCGGACCACATAGGAAACACAGTAGACTAGAAGAGTGCTGCTTTCTCTAAAGCAGAGTGTGTTTCTTGTAAGGCGAGCTAGCGTTTGTTTCCCAGTCCTAAATGGAGTTGAATCACATGCAGCTTCTGGTCCTACGAGCAAGAGTTGTTTTCTGGTAAGGAAAGTCACTATTGCGCTCCCATTGCCATACACAGTTCAAATAGCACTCATGTCAGTTCCTTGCAAGTAGAGTGTATTGGACTGAAGAGGAGCTACTGTTCTTCTCAGATTCCTAAGCAGAGTTGAACTAGATATGGCCCGTGTGTGTAGGAAGCACAGTTATTATGTTCTGAGCAAGCTCACTGTTTGGACCCCATAGGAAACACAGTAGAGTAGAAGAGTGCTCTTTTCTCAAAAGCAGAGTGTGTTTCATGTAAGGCGAGCTAGCATTTGTTTCCCAGTCCTAAATGGAGTTGAATCACATGCACTTTCTGGTCCTACGAGCAAGAGTTGTTTTCTGGTAAGGAAAGTCACTATTGCACTACCATTGCCATATACAGTGCAAATAGCACTCGCGTCTGTTCGCAGCAAGTACAGTATATCGGACTGAAGAGGAGCTACTGTTCTTGTCAGTTTCCTAAGCAGAGTTGAACAAGATATGGCCCGTGTGTAGGAAGCACAGTTCTTTTGTTTTGAGCAAGCTCACTGTTCTGGCCCTATAGGAAACACAGTAGAGAAGAAGAGTGCTCTTTTCTCTAAAGCAGAGTGTGTTTCTTGTAAGGCGAGCTAGCGTTTGTTTCCCAGTCCTAAATGGAGTTGAATCACATGCAGTTTCTGGTCCTACGAGCAAGAGATTTTTTCTGGTAAGGAAAGTCACTATTGCACTCCCATTGCCATACACAGTGCAAATAGCACTCGCGTCTGTTCCCAGCAAGTACAGTGTATTGGAATAATAGGATCTACTGTTCTTTTCAGTTTCCTAAGCAGAGTTGAACTAGATATGGTCCATGTGTGTTGGAAGCACAGTTCTTTTGTTCTGAGCAAGCTCATTGTTTGGACCCCATAGGAAACACAGTAGAGTAGAAGAGTGCTCTTTTCTCTAAAGCAGAGTGTGTTTCTTGTAAGGCGAGCTAGCGTTTGTTTCCCAGTCCTAAATGGAGTTGAATCACATGCAGTTTCTGGTCCTACGAGCAAGAGTTTTTTTCTGGTAAGGAAAGTCACTATTGCACTCCCATTGCCATACACAGTGCAAATAGCACTCGCGTCTGTTCCCAGCAAGTGTATTGGACTGAAGAGAAGCTACTGTTCTTGTCAGTTTCCTAAGCAGAGTTGAACTAGATATGGCCCGTGTGTAGGAAGCACAGTTCTTTTGTTCTGATCAAGCTCACTGTTCTGGCCCTATAGGAAACACAGTAGAGTAGAAGAGTGCTCTTTTCTCTAAAGCAGAGTGTGTTTCTTGTAAGGCGAGCTAGCGTTTGTTTCCCAGTCCTAAATGAAGTTGAAACACATGCAGTTTCTGGTCCTACGAGCAAGAGTTGTTTTCTGGTAAGAATAGTCACTATTGTGCTGCCATTGCCATACACCGGACAAATAGCACTGGCGTCTGTTCCCAGCATGTACAGTGTATTGGACTATAGGGAATCTACTGTTCTTGTCAGGTTCCTAAGCAGAGTTGAACTAGATATGTCCCGTGTGTGTAGGAAGCACAGTAATTATGTTCTGAGCAAGCTCACTGTTCTGGCCCTATAGGAAACACAGTAGAGTAGAAGAGTGCTCTTTTCTCAAAAGTAGAGTGTGTTTCTTGTAAGGCAAGCTAGCGTTTTTTTCCCAGTCCTAAATGGAGTTGAATCACATGCAGTTTCTGGTCCTACGAGCAAGAGTTGTTTTCTGGTAAGGAAAGTCACTATTGCGCTCCCATTGCCATACACAGTGCAAATAGCACTTGCGTCTGATCCCAGCAAGTACAGTGTATCGGACTGAAGAGGAGCTACTGTTCTTCTCAGTTTCCTAAGCAGAGTTGAACTAGATATGGCCCGTGTGTGTAGGAAGCACAGTTCTTTTGTTCTGAGCAATCTCACCGTTCTGACCCTACGGGAAACACAGTAGACTAGAAGAGTGCTCTTTTCTCAAAAGCAGAGGGTGTTTATTGTAAGGCGAGCTACTGTTTGTTTCCCAGTCCTAAATGGAGTTGAGTCACATGCAGTTTTTTGTCCTATGAGCAAGAGTTGTTTTCTGGTAAGACGAGTCACTATTGTGCTCCCATTGCCATACACAGTGCAAATAGCACTCGCGTCTGTTCCCAGCAAGTACAGTGTATTGGACTGAATAGGATCTACTGTTCTTTTCAGTTTCCTAAGCAGAGGTGCACTAGATATGGCCCATGTGTGTAGGAAGCACAGTTCTTTTGTTCTGAGCAAGCTCACTGTTCGGACCCCATAGGAAACACAGTAGAGTAGAAGAGTGCTCTTTTCTCAAAAGCAGAGTGTGTTTCATGTAAGGCGAGGTAGCGTTTTTTTTCCAGTCCTAAATGGAGTTGAATCACATGCAGTTTCTGGTCCTATGAGCAAGAGTTGTTTTCTGGTAAGGAAAGTCACTATTGCACTCCCATTGCCATACACAGTGCAAATAGCACTGGCGTCTGTTCCCAGCAAGTAC
This sequence comes from Peromyscus eremicus, assembly GCF_949786415.1. NCBI lineage: Eukaryota > Metazoa > Chordata > Mammalia > Rodentia > Cricetidae > Peromyscus > Peromyscus eremicus. The sequence continues at coordinate 396,694 of NW_026734404.1, forward strand.
AGTGTATCGGACTGAAGAGGAGCTACTGTTCTTGTCAATTTCCTAATCAGAGTTGAACTAGATATGGCCCGTGTGTGTAGGAAGCTCAGTTCTTATGTTCTGAGCAAGCTCACTGTTCTGGCCCTATAGGAAACACAGTAGAGTAGAAGAGTGCTCTTTTCTCTAAAGCAGAGTGTGTTTCTTGTAGGGCAAGCTAGCGTTTGTTTCCTAGTCCTAAATGGAGTTGAATCACATGCAGTTTCTGGACCTACGAACAAGAGTTGTTTTCTGGTAAGGAAAGTCACTATTGCGCTCCCATTGCCATACACAGTGCAAATAGCACTCGCGTCTGTTCCCAGCATGTACAGTGTTGGACTGAAGAGGAGCTACTGTTCTTGTCAGGTTCCTAATCAGAGTTGAACTACATATGGTCCGTGTGTGTAGGAAGCACAATACTTTTGTTCTGAGCAAGCTCACTGTTTGGACCCCATAAGAAACACAGTAGACTAGAAGTGTGCACCTTTCTCTAAAGCAGAGTGTGTTTCTTGTAAGGCGAGCTAGCGTTTGTTTCCCAGTCCTAAATGGAGTTGAATCCCATGCAGTTTCTGGTACTATGAGCAAGAGTTGTTTTCTGGTAAGGAAAGTCACTATTGCGCTGCCATTGCCATACACAGGACAAATAGCACTGCGTCTGTTGCCAGCAAGTACAGTGTATTGGACTGAAGAGGATCTACTGTTCTTGTCAGGTTCCTAAGCAGACTTGAACTAGATATGGCCGTGTGTTTAGGAAGCACAATTTTTTTTGTTCTGAGCAAGCTCACAGTTTGGACCCCATAGGAAACACAGTAGAGTAGAAGAGTGCTCTTTTCTCAAAAGGAGACTGTGTTTCTTGTAAGGCCAGCTAGCGTTTGTTTCCCAGTCCTAAATGGAGTTGAATCACATGCAGTTTCTGGTCCTAAGAACTAGAGTTGTTTTCTGGTAAGGAAAGTCACTATTGCGCTCCCATTGCCATACACAGTGCAAATAGCACTCCCGTCTGTTCCTAGCAAGTACAGTGTATTGCACTGAAGAGGAGCTACTGTTCTTCTCAGTTTCCTAAGCAGAGTTGAACTAGATATGCCCCGTGTGTGTAGGAAGCACAGTTCTTTTGTTTTGAGCAAGCTCACTGTTCGGACCACATAGGAAACACAGTAGACTAGAAGAGTGCTGCTTTCTCTAAAGCAGAGTGTGTTTCTTGTAAGGCGAGCTAGCATTTGTTTCCCAGTCCTAAATGGAGTTGAATCACATGCACTTTCTGGTCCTACGAGCAAGAGTTGTTTTCTGGTAAGGAAAGTCACTATTGCACTCCCATTGCCATATACAGTGCAAATAGCCCTCGCGTCTGTTCGCAGCAAGTACAGTATATCGGACTGAAGAGGAGCTACTGTTCTTGTCAGTTTCCTAAGCAGAGTTGAACAAGATATGGCCCGTGTGTAGGAAGCACAGTTCTTTTGTTCTGAGCAAGCTCACTGTTCTGGCCCTATAGGAAACACAGTAGAGTAGAAGAGTGCTCTTTTCTCTAAAGCAGAGTGTGTTTCTTGTAAGGCGAGCTAGCGTTTGTTTCCCAGTCCTAAATGGAGTTGAATCACATGCAGTTTCTGGTCCTACGAGCAAGAGTTTTTTTCTGGTAAGGAAAGTCACTATTGCACTCCCATTGCCATACACAGTGCAAATAGCACTCGCGTCTGTTCCCAGCAAGTACAGTGTATTGGAATAATAGGATCTACTGTTCTTTTCAGTTTCCTAAGCAGAGTTGAACTAGATATGGTCCATGTGTGTTGGAAGCACAGTTCTTTTGTTCTGAGCAAGCTCACTGTTTGGACCCCATAGGAAACACAGTAGAGTAGAAGAGTGCTCTTTTCTCAAAAGCAGACTGTGTTTCTTGTAAGGCGAGCTAGCGTTTGTTTCCCAGTCCTAAATGGAGTTGAATCACATGCAGTTTCTGGTCCTAAGAGCAAGAGTTGTTTTCTGGTAAGGAAAGTCACTATTGCGCTCCCATTGCCATACACAGTGCAAATAGCACTCCCGTCTGTTCCTAACAAGTACAGTGTATTGGACTGAAGAGGAGCTACTGTTCTTCTCAGTTTCCTAAGCAGAGTTGAACTAGATATGCCCCGTGTGTGTAGGAAGCACAGTTCTTTTGTTTTGAGCAAGCTCACTGTTCGGACCACATAGGAAACATAGTAGACTAGAAGAGTGCTGCTTTCTCTAAAGCAGAGTGTGTTTCTTGTAAGGCGAGCTAGCGTTTGTTTCCCAGTCCTAAATGGAGTTGAATCACATGCAGCTTCTGGTCCTACGAGCAAGAGTTGTTTTCTGGTAAGGAAAGTCACTATTGCGCTCCCATTGCCATACACAGTTCAAATAGCACTCATGTCAGTTCCTTGCAAGTAGAGTGTATTGGACTGAAGAGGAGCTACTGTTCTTCTCAGATTCCTAAGCAGAGTTGAACTAGATATGGCCCGTGTGTGTAGGAAGCACAGTTATTATGTTCTGAGCAAGCTCACTGTTTGGACCCCATAGGAAACACAGTAGAGTAGAAGAGTGCTCTTTTCTCAAAAGCAGAGTGTGTTTCATGTAAGGCGAGCTAGCATTTGTTTCCCAGTCCTAAATGGAGTTGAATCACATGCACTTTCTGGTCCTACGAGCAAGAGTTGTTTTCTGGTAAGGAAAGTCACTATTGCACTACCATTGCCATATACAGTGCAAATAGCACTCGCGTCTGTTCGCAGCAAGTACAGTATATCGGACTGAAGAGGAGCTACTGTTCTTGTCAGTTTCCTAAGCAGAGTTGAACAAGATATGGCCCGTGTGTAGGAAGCACAGTTCTTTTGTTCTGAGCAAGCTCACTGTTCTGGCCCTATAGGAAACACAGTAGAGAAGAAGAGTGCTCTTTTCTCTAAAGCAGAGTGTGTTTCTTGTAAGGCGAGCTAGCGTTTGTTTCCCAGTCCTAAATGGAGTTGAATCACATGCAGTTTCTGGTCCTACGAGCAAGAGATTTTTTCTGGTAAGGAAAGTCACTATTGCACTCCCATTGCCATACACAGTGCAAATAGCACTCGCGTCTGTTCCTAGCAAGTACAGTGTATTGGAATAATAGGATCTACTGTTCTTTTCAGTTTCCTAAGCAGAGTTGAACTAGATATGGTCCATGTGTGTTGGAAGCACAGTTCTTTTGTTCTGAGCAAGCTCACTGTTTGGACCCCATAGGAAACACAGTAGAGTAGAAGAGTGCTCTTTTCTCTAAAGCAGAGTGTGTTTCTTGTAAGGCGAGCTAGCGTTTGTTTCCCAGTCCTAAATGGAGTTGAATCACATGCAGTTTCTGGTCCTACGAGCAAGAGTTTTTTTCTGGTAAGGAAAGTCACTATTGCACTCCCATTGCCATACACAGTGCAAATAGCACTCGCGTCTGTTCCCAGCAAGTGTATTGGACTGAAGAGAAGCTACTGTTCTTGTCAGTTTCCGAAGCAGAGTTGAACTAGATATGGCCCGTGTGTAGGAAGCACAGTTCTTTTGTTCTGAGCAAGCTCACTGTTCTGGCCCTATAGGAAACACAGTAGAGTAGAAGAGTGCTCTTTTCTCTAAAGCAGAGTGTGTTTCTTGTAAGGCGAGCTAGCGTTTGTTTCCCAGTCCTAAATGAAGTTGAAACACATTCAGTTTCTGGTCCTACGAGCAAGAGTTGTTTTCTGGTAAGAATAGTCACTATTGTGCTGCCATTGCCATACACCGGACAAATAGCACTGGCGTCTGTTCCCAGCATGTACAGTGTATTGGACTATAGGGAATCTACTGTTCTTGTCAGGTTCCTAAGCAGAGTTGAACTAGATATGTCCCGTGTGTGTAGGAAGCACAGTAATTATGTTCTGAGCAAGCTCACTGTTCTGGCCCTATAGGAAACACAGTAGAGTAGAAGAGTGCTCTTTTCTCAAAAGTAGAGTGTGTTTCTTGTAAGGCAAGCTAGCGTTTTTTTCCCAGTCCTAAATGGAGTTGAATCACATGCAGTTTCTGGTCCTACGAGCAAGAGTTGTTTTCTGGTAAGGAAAGTCACTATTGCGCTCCCATTGCCATACACAGTGCAAATAGCACTTGCGTCTGATCCCAGCAAGTACAGTGTATCGGACTGAAGAGGAGCTACTGTTCTTCTCAGTTTCCTAAGCAGAGTTGAACTAGATATGGCCCGTGTGTGTAGGAAGCACAGTTCTTTTGTTCTGAGCAATCTCACCGTTCTGACCCTACGGGAAACACAGTAGACTAGAAGAGTGCTCTTTTCTCAAAAGCAGAGGGTGTTTATTGTAAGGCGAGCTACTGTTTGTTTCCCAGTCTTAAATGGAGTTGAGTCACATGCAGTTTTTTGTCCTATGAGCAAGAGTTGTTTTCTGGTAAGACGAGTCACTATTGTGCTCCCATTGCCATACACAGTGCAAATAGCACTCGCGTCTGTTCCCAGCAAGTACAGTGTATTGGACTGAATAGGATCTACTGTTCTTTTCAGTTTCCTAAGCAGAGGTGCACTAGATATGGCCCATGTGTGTAGGAAGCACAGTTCTTTTGTTCTGAGCAAGCTCACTGTTCGGACCCCATAGGAAACACAGTAGAGTAGAAGAGTGCTCTTTTCTCAAAAGCAGAGTGTGTTTCATGTAAGGCGAGGTAGCGTTTTTTTTGCAGTCCTAAATGGAGTTGAATCACATGCAGTTTCTGGTCCTATGAGCAAGAGTTGTTTTCTGGTAAGGAAAGTCACTATTGCACTCCCATTGCCATACACAGTGCAAATAGCACTGGCGTCTGTTCCCAGCAAGTACAGTGTATCGGACTGAAGAGGAGCTACTGTTCTTGTCAATTTCCTAATCAGAGTTGAACTAGATATGGCCCGTGTGTGTAGGAAGCTCAGTTCTTATGTTCTGAGCAAGCTCACTGTTCTGGCCCTATAGGAAACACAGTAGAGTAGAAGAGTGCTCTTTTCTCTAAAGCAGAGTGTGTTTCTTGTAGGGCAAGCTAGCGTTTGTTTCCTAGTCCTAAATGGTGTTGAATCACATGCAGTTTCTGGACCTACGAACAAGAGTTGTTTTCTGGTAAGGAAAGTCACTATTGCGCTCCCATTGCCATACACAGTGCAAATAGCACTCGCGTCTGTTCCCAGCATGTACAGTGTTAGACTGAAGAGGAGCTACTGTTCTTGTCAGGTTCCTAATCAGAGTTGAACTACATATGGTCCGTGTGTGTATGAAGCACAATACTTTTGTTCTGAGCAAGCTCACTGTTTGGACCCCATAAGAAACACAGTAGACTAGAAGTGTGCACCTTTCTCTAAAGCAGAGTGTGTTTCTTGTAAGGCGAGCTAGCGTTTGTTTCCCAGTCCTAAATGGAGTTGAATCCCATGCAGTTTCTGGTACTATGAGCAAGAGTTGTTTTCTGGTAAGGAAGGTCACTATTGCGCTGCCATTGCCATACACAGGACAAATAGCACTGCGTCTGTTGCCAGCAAGTACAGTGTATTGGACTGAAGAGGATCTACTGTTCTTGTCAGGTTCCTAAGCAGACTTGAACTAGATATGGCCGTGTGTTTAGGAAGCACAATTTTTTTTGTTCTGAGCAAGCTCACAGTTTGGACCCCATAGGAAACACAGTAGAGTAGAAGAGTGCTCTTTTCTCAAAAGCAGACTGTGTTTCTTGTAAGGCCAGCTAGCGTTTGTTTCCCAGTCCTAAATGGAGTTGAATCACATGCAGTTTCTGGTCCTAAGAACTAGAGTTGTTTTCTGGTAAGGAAAGTCACTATTGCGCTCCCATTGCCATACACAGTGCAAATAGCACTCCCGTCTGTTCCTAGCAAGTACAGTGTATTGGACTGAAGAGGAGCTACTGTTCTTCTCAGTTTCCTAAGCAGAGTTGAACTAGATATGCCCCGTGTGTGTAGGAAGCACAGTTCTTTTGTTTTGAGCAAGCTCACTGTTCGGACCACATAGGAAACACAGTAGACTAGAAGAGTGCTGCTTTCTCTAAAGCAGAGTGTGTTTCTTGTAAGGCGAGCTAGCATTTGTTTCCCAGTCCTAAATGGAGTTGAATCACATGCACTTTCTGGTCCTACGAGCAAGAGTTGTTTTCTGGTAAGGAAAGTCACTATTGCACTCCCATTGCCATATACAGTGCAAATAGCCCTCGCGTCTGTTCGCAGCAAGTACAGTATATCGGACTGAAGAGGAGCTACTGTTCTTGTCAGTTTCCTAAGCAGAGTTGAACAAGATATGGCCCGTGTGTAGGAAGCACAGTTCTTTTGTTCTGAGCAAGCTCACTGTTCTGGCCCTATAGGAAACACAGTAGAGTAGAAGAGTGCTCTTTTCTCTAAAGCAGAGTGTGTTTCTTGTAAGGCGAGCTAGCGTTTGTTTCCCAGTCCTAAATGGAGTTGAATCACATGCAGTTTCTGGTCCTACGAGCAAGAGTTTTTTTCTGGTAAGGAAAGTCACTATTGCACTCCCATTGCCATACACAGTGCAAATAGCACTCGCGTCTGTTCCCAGCAAGTACAGTGTATTTGAATAATAGGATCTACTGTTCTTTTCAGTTTCCTAAGCAGAGTTGAACTAGATATGGTCCATGTGTGTTGGAAGCACAGTTCTTTTGTTCTGAGCAAGCTCACTGTTTGGACCCCATAGGAAACACAGTAGAGTAGAAGAGTGCTCTTTTCTCAAAAGCAGACTGTGTTTCTTGTAAGGCGAGCTAGCGTTTGTTTCCCAGTCCTAAATGGAGTTGAATCACATGCAGTTTCTGGTCCTAAGAGCAAGAGTTGTTTTCTGGTAAGGAAAGTCACTATTGCGCTCCCATTGCCATACACAGTGCAAATAGCACTCCCGTCTGTTCCTAACAAGTACAGTGTATTGGACTGAAGAGGAGCTACTGTTCTTCTCAGTTTCCTAAGCAGAGTTGAACTAGATATGCCCCGTGTGTGTAGGAAGCACAGTTCTTTTGTTTTGAGCAAGCTCACTGTTCGGACCACATAGGAAACACAGTAGACTAGAAGAGTGCTGCTTTCTCTAAAGCAGAGTGTGTTTCTTGTAAGGCGAGCTAGCATTTGTTTCCCAGTCCTAAATGGAGTTGAATCACATGCAGCTTCTGGTCCTACGAGCAAGAGTTGTTTTCTGGTAAGGAAAGTCACTATTGCGCTCCCATTGCCATACACAGTTCAAATAGCACTCATGTCAGTTCCTTACAAGTAGAGTGTATTGGACTGAAGAGGAGCTACTGTTCTTCTCAGATTCCTAAGCAGAGTTGAACTAGATATGGCCCGTGTGTGTAGGAAGCACAGTTATTATGTTCTGAGCAAGCTCACTGTTTGGACCCCATAGGAAACACAGTAGAATAGAAGAGTGCTCTTTTCTCAAAAGCAGAGTGTGTTTCATGTAAGGCGAGCTAGCATTTGTTTCCCAGTCCTAAATGGAGTTGAATCACATGCACTTTCTGGTCCTACGAGCAAGAGTTGTTTTCTGGTAAGGAAAGTCACTATTGCACTACCATTGCCATATACAGTGCAAATAGCACTCGCGTCTGTTCGCAGCAAGTACAGTATATCGGACTGAAGAGGAGCTACTGTTCTTGTCAGTTTCCTAAGCAGAGTTGAACAAGATATGGCCCGTGTGTAGGAAGCACAGTTCTTTTGTTCTGAGCAAGCTCACTGTTCTGGCCCTATAGGAAACACAGTAGAGAAGAAGAGTGCTCTTTTCTCTAAAGCAGAGTGTGTTTCTTGTAAGGCGAGCTAGCGTTTGTTTCCCAGTCCTAAATGGAGTTGAATCACATGCAGTTTCTGGTCCTACGAGCAAGAGATTTTTTCTGGTAAGGAAAGTCACTATTGCACTCCCATTGCCATACACAGTGCAAATAGCACTCGCGTCTGTTCCCAGCAAGTACAGTGTATTGGAATAATAGGATCTACTGTTCTTTTCAGTTTCCTAAGCAGAGTTGAACTAGATATGGTCCATGTGTGTTGGAAGCACAGTTCTTTTGTTCTGAGCAAGCTCACTGTTTGGACTCCATAGGAAACACAGTAGAGTAGAAGAGTGCTCTTTTCTCTAAAGCAGAGTGTGTTTCTTGTAAGGCGAGCTAGCGTTTGTTTCCCAGTCCTAAATGGAGTTGAATCACATGCAGTTTCTGGTCCTACGAGCAAGAGTTTTATTCTGGTAAGGAAAGTCACTATTGCACTCCCATTGCCATACACAGTGCAAATAGCACTCGCGTCTGTTCCCAGCAAGTGTATTGGACTGAAGAGAAGCTACTGTTCTTGTCAGTTTCCTAAGCAGAGTTGAACTAGATATGGCCCGTGTGTAGGAAGCACAGTTCTTTTGTTCTGAGCAAGCTCACTGTTCTGGCCCTATAGGAAACACAGTAGAGTAGAAGAGTGCTCTTTTCTCTAAAGCAGAGTGTGTTTCTTGTAAGGCGAGCTAGCGTTTGTTTCCCAGTCCTAAATGAAGTTGAAACACATTCAGTTTCTGGTCCTACGAGCAAGAGTTGTTTTCTGGTAAGAATAGTCACTATTGTGCTGCCATTGCCATACACCGGACAAATAGCACTGGCGTCTGTTCCCAGCATGTACAGTGTATTGGACTATAGGGAATCTACTGTTCTTGTCAGGTTCCTAAGCAGAGTTGAACTAGATATGTCCCGTGTGTGTAGGAAGCACAGTAATTATGTTCTGAGCAAGCTCACTGTTCTGGCCCTATAGGAAACACAGTAGAGTAGAAGAGTGCTCTTTTCTCAAAAGTAGAGTGTGTTTCTTGTAAGGCAAGCTAGCGTTTTTTTTCCCAGTCCTAAATGGAGTTGAATCACATGCAGTTTCTGGTCCTACGAGCAAGAGTTGTTTTCTGGTAAGGAAAGTCACTATTGCGCTCCCATTGCCATACACAGTGCAAATAGCACTTGCGTCTGATCCCAGCAAGTACAGTGTATCGGACTGAAGAGGAGCTACTGTTCTTCTCAGTTTCCTAAGCAGAGTTGAACTAGATATGGCCCGTGTGTGTAGGAAGCACAGTTCTTTTGTTCTGAGCAATCTCACCGTTCTGACCCTACGGGAAACACAGTAGACTAGAAGAGTGCTCTTTTCTCAAAAGCAGAGGGTGTTTATTGTAAGGCGAGCTACTGTTTGTTTCCCAGTCTTAAATGGAGTTGAGTCACATGCAGTTTTTTGTCCTATGAGCAAGAGTTGTTTTCTGGTAAGACGAGTCACTATTGTGCTCCCATTGCCATACACAGTGCAAATAGCACTCGCGTCTGTTCCCAGCAAGTACAGTGTATTGGACTGAATAGGATCTACTGTTCTTTTCAGTTTCCTAAGCAGAGGTGCACTAGATATGGCCCATGTGTGTAGGAAGCACAGTTCTTTTGTTCTGAGCAAGCTCACTGTTCGGACCCCATAGGAAACACAGTAGAGTAGAAGAGTGCTCTTTTCTCAAAAGCAGAGTGTGTTTCATGTAAGGCGAGGTAGCGTTTTTTTTTCCAGTCCTAAATGGAGTTGAATCACATGCAGTTTCTGGTCCTATGAGCAAGAGTTGTTTTCTGGTAAGGAAAGTCACTATTGCACTCCCATTGCCATACACAGTGCAAATAGCACTGGCGTCTGTTCCCAGCAAGTACAGTGTATCGGACTGAAGAGGAGCTACTGTTCTTGTCAATTTCCTAATCAGAGTTGAACTAGATATGGCCCGTGTGTGTAGGAAGCTCAGTTCTTATGTTCTGAGCAAGCTCACTGTTCTGGCCCTATAGGAAACACAGTAGAGTAGAAGAGTGCTCTTTTCTCTAAAGCAGAGTGTGTTTCTTGTAGGGCAAGCTAGCGTTTGTTTCCTAGTCCTAAATGGTGTTGAATCACATGCAGTTTCTGGACATACGAACAAGAGTTGTTTTCTGGTAAGGAAAGTCACTATTGCGCTCCCATTGCCATACACAGTGCAAATAGCACTCGCGTCTGTTCCCAGCATGTACAGTGTTAGACTGAAGAGGAGCTACTGTTCTTGTCAGGTTCCTAATCAGAGTTGAACTACATATGGTCCGTGTGTGTATGAAGCACAATACTTTTGTTCTGAGCAAGCTCACTGTTTGGACCCCATAAGAAACACAGTAGACTAGAAGTGTGCACCTTTCTCTAAAGCAGAGTGTGTTTCTTGTAAGGCGAGCTAGCGTTTGTTTCCCAGTCCTAAATGGAGTTGAATCCCATGCAGTTTCTGGTACTATGAGCAAGAGTTGTTTTCTGGTAAGGAAGGTCACTATTGCGCTGCCATTGCCATACACAGGACAAATAGCACTGCGTCTGTTACCAGCAAGTACAGTGTATTGGACTGAAGAGGATCTACTGTTCTTGTCAGGTTCCTAAGCAGACTTGAACTAGATATGGCCGTGTGTTTAGGAAGCACAATTTTTTTTGTTCTGAGCAAGCTCACAGTTTGGACCCCATAGGAAACACAGTAGAGTAGAAGAGTGCTCTTTTCTCAAAAGCAGACTGTGTTTCTTGTAAGGCCAGCTAGCGTTTGTTTCCCAGTCCTAAATGGAGTTGAATCACATGCAGTTTCTGGTCCTAAGAACTAGAGTTGTTTTCTGGTAAGGAAAGTCACTATTGCGCTTTCATTGCCATACACAGTGCAAATAGCACTCCCGTCTGTTCCTAGCAAGTACAGTGTATTGGACTGAAGAGGAGCTACTGTTCTTCTCAGTTTCCTAAGCAGAGTTGAACTAGATATTCCCCGTGTGTGTAGGAAGCACAGTTCTTTTGTTTTGAGCAAGCTCACTGTTCGGACCACATAGGAAACACAGTAGACTAGAAGAGTGCTGCTTTCTCTAAAGCAGAGTATGTTTCTTGTAAGGCGAGCTAGCATTTGTTTCCCAGTCTTAAATGGAGTTGAATCACATGCACTTTCTGGTCCTACGAGCAAGAGTTGTTTTCTGGTAAGGAAAGTCACTATTGCACTCCCATTGCCATATACAGTGCAAATAGCCCTCGCGTCTGTTCGCAGCAAGTACAGTATATCGGACTGAAGAGGAGCTACTGTTCTTGTCAGTTTCCTAAGCAGAGTTGAACAAGATATGGCCCGTGTGTAGGAAGCACAGTTCTTTTGTTCTGAGCAAGCTCACTGTTCTGGCCCTATAGGAAACACAGTAGAGTAGAAGAGTGCTCTTTTCTCTAAAGCAGAGTGTGTTTCTTGTAAGGCGAGCTAGCGTTTGTTTCCCAGTCCTAAATGGAGTTGAATCACATGCAGTTTCTGGTCCTACGAGCAAGAGTTTTTTTCTGGTAAGGAAAGTCACTATTGCACTCCCATTGCCATACACAGTGCAAATAGCACTCGCGTCTGTTCCCAGCAAGTACAGTGTATTTGAATAATAGGATCTACTGTTCTTTTCAGTTTCCTAAGCAGAGTTGAACTAGATATGGTCCATGTGTGTTGGAAGCACAGTTCTTTTGTTCTGAGCAAGCTCACTGTTTGGACCCCATAGGAAACACAGTAGAGTAGAAGAGTGCTCTTTTCTCAAAAGCAGACTGTGTTTCTTGTAAGGCGAGCTAGCGTTTGTTTCCCAGTCCTAAATGGAGTTGAATCACATGCAGTTTCTGGTCCTAAGAGCAAGAGTTGTTTTCTGGTAAGGAAAGTCACTATTGCGCTCCCATTGCCATACACAGTGCAAATAGCACTCCCGTCTGTTCCTAACAAGTACAGTGTATTGGACTGAAGAGGAGCTACTGTTCTTCTCAGTTTCCTAAGCAGAGTTGAACTAGATATGCCCCGTGTGTGTAGGAAGCACAGTTCTTTTGTTTTGAGCAAGCTCACTGTTCGGACCACATAGGAAACACAGTAGACTAGAAGAGTGCTGCTTTCTCTAAAGCAGAGTGTGTTTCTTGTAAGGCGAGCTAGCGTTTGTTTCCCAGTCCTAAATGGAGTTGAATCACATGCAGCTTCTGGTCCTACGAGCAAAAGTTGTTTTCTGGTAAGGAAAGTCACTATTGCGCTCCCATTGCCATACACAGTTCAAATAGCACTCATGTCAGTTCCTTGCAAGTAGAGTGTATTGGACTGAAGAGGAGCTACTGTTCTTCTCAGATTCCTAAGCAGAGTTGAACTAGATATGGCCCGTGTGTGTAGGAAGCACAGTTATTATGTTCTGAGCAAGCTCACTGTTTGGACCCCATAGGAAACACAGTAGAATAGAAGAGTGCTCTTTTCTCAAAAGCAGAGTGTGTTTCAGGTAAGGCGAGCTAGCATTTGTTTCCCAGTCCTAAATGGAGTTGAATCACATGCACTTTCTGGTCCTACGAGCAAGAGTTGTTTTCTGGTAAGGAAAGTCACTATTGCACTACCATTGCCATATACAGTGCAAATAGCACTCGCGTCTGTTCGCAGCAAGTACAGTATATCGGACTGAAGAGGAGCTACTGTTCTTGTCAGTTTCCTAAGCAGAGTTGAACAAGATATGGCCCGTGTGTAGGAAGCACAGTTCTTTTGTTCTGAGCAAGCTCACTGTTCTGGCCCTATAGGAAACACAGTAGAGAAGAAGAGTGCTCTTTTCTCTAAAGCAGAGTGTGTTTCTTGTAAGGCGAGCTAGCGTTTGTTTCCCAGTCCTAAATGGAGTTGAATCACATGCAGTTTCTGGTCCTACGAGCAAGAGATTTTTTCTGGTAAGGAAAGTCACTATTGCACTCCCATTGCCATACACAGTGCAAATAGCACTCGCGTCTGTTCCCAGCAAGTACAGTGTATTGGAATAATAGGATCTACTGTTCTTTTCAGTTTCCTAAGCAGAGTTGAACTAGATATGGTCCATGTGTGTTGGAAGCACAGTTCTTTTGTTCTGAGCAAGCTCACTGTTTGGACTCCATAGGAAACACAGTAGAGTAGAAGAGTGCTCTTTTCTCTAAAGCAGAGTGTGTTTCTTGTAAGGCGAGCTAGCGTTTGTTTCCCAGTCCTAAATGGAGTTGAATCACATGCAGTTTCTGGTCCTACGAGCAAGAGTTTTATTCTGGTAAGGAAAGTCACTATTGCACTCCCATTGCCATACACAGTGCAAATAGCACTCGCGTCTGTTCCCAGCAAGTGTATTGGACTGAAGAGAAGCTACTGTTCTTGTCAGTTTCCTAAGCAGAGTTGAACTAGATATGGCCCGTGTGTAGGAAGCACAGTTCTTTTGTTCTGAGCAAGCTCACTGTTCTGGCCCTATAGGAAACACAGTAGAGTAGAAGAGTGCTCTTTTCTCTAAAGCAGAGTGTGTTTCTTGTAAGGCGAGCTAGCGTTTGTTTCCCAGTCCTAAATGAAGTTGAAACACATGCAGTTTCTGGTCCTACGAGCAAGAGTTGTTTTCTGGTAAGAATAGTCACTATTGTGCTGCCATTGCCATACACCGGACAAATAGCACTGGCGTCTGTTCCCAGCATGTACAGTGTATTGGACTATAGGGAATCTACTGTTCTTGTCAGGTTCCTAAGCAGAGTTGAACTAGATATGTCCCGTGTGTGTAGGAAGCACAGTAATTATGTTCTGAGCAAGCTCACTGTTCTGGCCCTATAGGAAACACAGTAGAGTAGAAGAGTGCTCTTTTCTCAAAAGTAGAGTGTGTTTCTTGTAAGGCAAGCTAGCGTTTTTTTCCCAGTCCTAAATGGAGTTGAATCACATGCAGTTTCTGGTCCTACGAGCAAGAGTTGTTTTCTGGTAAGGAAAGTCACTATTGCGCTCCCATTGCCATACACAGTGCAAATAGCACTTGCGTCTGATCCCAGCAAGTACAGTGTATCGGACTGAAGAGGAGCTACTGTTCTTCTCAGTTTCCTAAGCAGAGTTGAACTAGATATGGCCCGTGTGTGTAGGAAGCACAGTTCTTTTGTTCTGAGCAATCTCACCGTTCTGACCCTACGGGAAACACAGTAGACTAGAAGAGTGCTCTTTTCTCAAAAGCAGAGGGTGTTTATTGTAAGGCGAGCTACTGTTTGTTTCCCAGTCCTAAATGGAGTTGAGTCACATGCAGTTTTTTGTCCTATGAGCAAGAGTTGTTTTCTGGTAAGACGAGTCACTATTGTTCTCCCATTGCCATACACAGTGCAAATAGCACTCGCGTCTGTTCCCAGCAAGTACAGTGTATTGGACTGAATAGGATCTACTGTTCTTTTCAGTTTCCTAAGCAGAGGTGCACTAGATATGGCCCATGTGTGTAGGAAGCACAGTTCTTTTGTTCTGAGCAAGCTCACTGTTCGGACCCCATAGGAAACACAGTAGAGTAGAAGAGTGCTCTTTTCTCAAAAGCAGAGTGTGTTTCATGTAAGGCGAGGTAGCGTTTTTTTTCCAGTCCTAAATGGAGTTGAATCACATGCAGTTTCTGGTCCTATGAGCAAGAGTTGTTTTCTGGTAAGGAAAGTCACTATTGCACTCCCATTGCCATACACAGTGCAAATAGCACTGGCGTCTGTTCCCAGCAAGTACAGTGTATCGGACTGAAGAGGAGCTACTGTTCTTGTCAATTTCCTAATCAGAGTTGAACTAGATATGGCCCGTGTGTGTAGGAAGCTCAGTTCTTATGTTCTGAGCAAGCTCACTGTTCTGGCCCTATAGGAAACACAGTAGAGTAGAAGAGTGCTCTTTTCTCTAAAGCAGAGTGTGTTTCTTGTAGGGCAAGCTAGCGTTTGTTTCCTAGTCCTAAATGGAGTTGAATCACATGCAGTTTCTGGTCCTACGAACAAGAGTTGTTTTCTGGTAAGGAAAGTCACTATTGCGCTCACATTGCCATACACAGTGCAAATAGCACTCGCGTCTGTTCCCAGCATGTACAGTGTTGGACTGAAGAGGAGCTACTCTTCTTGTCAGGTTCCTAATCAGAGTTGAACTACATATGGTCCGTGTGTGTAGGAAGCACAATACTTTTGTTCTGAGCAAGCTCACTGTTTGGACCCCATAAGAAACACAGTAGACTAGAAGTGTGCACCTTTCTCTAAAGCAGAGTGTGTTTCTTGTAAGGCGAGCTAGCGTTTGTTTCCCAGTCCTAAATGGAGTTGAATCCCATGCAGTTTCTGGTACTATGAGCAAGAGTTGTTTTCTGGTAAGGAAGGTCACTATTGCGCTGCCATTGCCATACACAGGACAAATAGCACTGCGTCTGTTGCCAGCAAGTACAGTGTATTGGACTGAAGAGGATCTACTGTTCTTGTCAGGTTCCTAAGCAGACTTGAACTAGATATGGCCGTGTGTTTAGGAAGCACAATTTTTTTTGTTCTGAGCAAGCTCACAGTTTGGACCCCATAGGAAACACAGTAGAGTAGAAGAGTGCTCTTTTCTCAAAAGCAGACTGTGTTTCTTGTAAGGCCAGCTAGCGTTTGTTTCCCAGTCCTAAATGGAGTTGAATCACATGCAGTTTCTGGTCCTAAGAACTAGAGTTGTTTTCTGGAAAGGAAAGTCACTATTGCGCTCCCATTGCCATACACAGTGCAAATAGCACTCCCGTCTGTTCCTAGCAAGTACAGTGTATTGGACTGAAGAGGAGCTACTGTTCTTCTCAGTTTCCTAAGCAGAGTTGAACTAGATATGCCCCGTGTGTGTAGGAAGCACAGTTCTTTTGTTTTGAGCAAGCTCACTGTTCGGACCACATAGGAAACACAGTAGACTAGAAGAGTGCTGCTTTCTCTAAAGCAGAGTGTGTTTCTTGTAAGGCGAGCTAGCGTTTGTTTCCCAGTCCTAAATGGAGTTGAATCACATGCACTTTCTGGTCCTACGAGCAAGAGTTGTTTTCTGGTAAGGAAAGTCACTATTGCACTCCCATTGCCATATACAGTGCAAATAGCCCTCGCGTCTGTTCGCAGCAAGTACAGTATATCGGACTGAAGAGGAGCTACTGTTCTTGTCAGTTTCCTAAGCAGAGTTGAACAAGATATGGCCCATGTGTAGGAAGCACAGTTCTTTTGTTCTGAGCAAGCTCACTGTTCTGGCCCTATAGGAAACACAGTAGAGTAGAAGAGTGCTCTTTTCTCTAAAGCAGAGTGTGTTTCTTGTAAGGCGAGCTAGCGTTTGTTTCCCAGTCCTAAATGGAGTTGAATCACATGCAGTTTCTGGTCCTACGAGCAAGAGTTTTTTTCTGGTAAGGAAAGTCACTATTGCACTCCCATTGCCATACACAGTGCAAATAGCACTCGCGTCTGTTCCCAGCAAGTACAGTGTATTGGAATAATAGGATCTACTGTTCTTTTCAATTTCCTAAGCAGAGTTGAACTAGATATGGTCCATGTGTGTTGGAAGCACAGTTCTTTTGTTCTGAGCAAGCTCACTGTTTGGACCCCATAGGAAACACAGTAGAGTAGAAGAGTGCTCTTTTCTCTAAAGCAGAGTGTGTTTCTTGTAAGGCGAGCTAGCGTTTGTTTCCCAGTCCTAAATGGAGTTGAATCACATGCAGTTTCTGGTCCTACGAGCAAGAGTTTTTTTCTGGTAAGGAAAGTCACTATTGCACTCCCATTGCCATACACAGTGCAAATAGCACTCGCGTCTGTTCCCAGCAAGTACAGTGTATTGGACTGAAGAGAAGCTACTGTTCTTGTCAGTTTCCTAAGCAGAGTTGAACTAGATATGGCCCGTGTGTAGGAAGCACAGTTCTTTTGTTCTGAGCAAGCTCACTGTTCTGGCCCTATAGGAAACACAGTAGAGTAGAAGAGTGCTCTTTTCTCTAAAGCAGAGTGTGTTTCTTGTAAGGCGAGCTAGCGTTTGTTTCCCAGTCCTAAATGAAGTTGAAACACATGCAGTTTCTGGTCCTACGAGCAAGAGTTGTTTTCTGGTAAGAATAGTCACTATTGTGCTGCCATTGCCATACACCGGACAAATAGCACTGGCGTCTGTTCCCAGCATGTACAGTGTATTGGACTATAGGGAATCTACTGTTCTTGTCAGGTTCCTAAGCAGAGTTGAACTAGATATGTCCCGTGTGTGTAGGAAGCACAGTAATTATGTTCTGAGCAAGCTCACTGTTCTGGCCCTATAGGAAACACAGTAGAGTAGAAGAGTGCTCTTTTCTCAAAAGTAGAGTGTGTTTCTTGTAAGGCAAGCTAGCGTTTTTTTCCCAGTCCTAAATGGAGTTGAATCACATGCAGTTTCTGGTCCTACGAGCAAGAGTTGTTTTCTGGTAAGGAAAGTCACTATTGCGCTCCCATTGCCATACACAGTGCAAATAGCACTTGCGTCTGATCCCAGCAAGTACAGTGTATCGGACTGAAGAGGAGCTACTGTTCTTCTCAGTTTCCTAAGCAGAGTTGAACTAGATATGGCCCGTGTGTGTAGGAAGCACAGTTCTTTTGTTCTGAGCAATCTCACCGTTCTGACCCTACGGGAAACACAGTAGACTAGAAGAGTGCTCTTTTCTCAAAAGCAGAGGGTGTTTATTGTAAGGCGAGCTACTGTTTGTTTCCCAGTCCTAAATGGAGTTGAGTCACATGCAGTTTTTTGTCCTATGAGCAAGAGTTGTTTTCTGGTAAGACGAGTCACTATTGTGCTCCCATTGCCATACACAGTGCAAATAGCACTCGCGTCTGTTCCCAGCAAGTACAGTGTATTGGACTGAATAGGATCTACTGTTCTTTTCAGTTTCCTAAGCAGAGGTGCACTAGATATGGCCCATGTGTGTAGGAAGCACAGTTCTTTTGTTCTGAGCAAGCTCACTGTTCGGACCCCATAGGAAACACAGTAGAGTAGAAGAGTGCTCTTTTCTCAAAAGCAGAGTGTGTTTCACGTAAGGCGAGGTAGCGTTTTTTTTCCAGTCCTAAATGGAGTTGAATCACATGCAGTTTCTGGTCCTATGAGCAAGAGTTGTTTTATGGTAAGGAAAGTCACTATTGCACTCCCATTGCCATACACAGTGCAAATAGCACTGGCGTCTGTTCCCAGCAAGTACAGTGTATCAGACTGAAGAGGAGCTACTGTTCTTGTCAATTTCCTAATCAGAGTTGAACTAGATATGGCCCGTGTGTGTAGGAAGCTCAGTTCTTATGTTCTGAGCAAGCTCACTGTTCTGGCCCTATAGGAAACACAGTAGAGTAGAAGAGTGCTCTTTTCTCTAAAGCAGAGTGTGTTTCTTGTAGGGCAAGCTAGCGTTTGTTTCCTAGTCCTAAATGGAGTTGAATCACATGCAGTTTCTGGTCCTACGAACAAGAGTTGTTTTCTGGTAAGGAAAGTCACTATTGCGCTCACATTGCCATACACAGTGCAAATAGCACTCGCGTCTGTTCCCAGCATGTACAGTGTTGGACTGAAGAGGAGCTACTCTTCTTGTCAGGTTCCTAATCAGAGTTGAACTACATATGGTCCGTGTGTGTAGGAAGCACAATACTTTTGTTCTGAGCAAGCTCACTGTTTGGACCCCATAGGAAACACAGTAGAATAGAAGTGTGCACCTTTCTCTAAAGCAGAGTGTGTTTCTTGTAAGGCAAGCTAGCGTTTGTTTCCCAGTCCTAAATGGAGTTGAATCCAATGCAGTTTCTGGTACTATGAGCAAGAGTTGTTTTCTGGTAAGGAAAGTCACTATTGCGCTGCCATTGCCATACACAGGACAAATAGCACTGCGTCTGTTGCCAGCAAGTACAGTGTATTGGACTGAAGAGGATCTACTGTTCTTGTCAGGTTCCTAAGCAGACATGAACTAGATATGGCCGTGTGTTTAGGAAGCACAATTTTTTTTGTTCTGAGCAAGCTCACAGTTTGGACCCCATAGGAAACACAGTAGAGTAGAAGAGTGCTCTTTTCTCAAAAGCAGACTGTGTTTCTTGTAAGGCCAGCTAGCGTTTGTTTCCCAGTCCTAAATGGAGTTGAATCACATGCAGTTTCTGGTCCTAAGAACTAGAGTTGTTTTCTGGTAAGGAAAGTCACTATTGCGCTCCCATTGCCATACACAGTGCAAATAGCACTCCCGTCTGTTCCTAGCAAGTACAGTGTATTGCACTGAAGAGGAGCTACTGTTCTTCTCAGTTTCCTAAGCAGAGTTGAACTAGATATGCCCCGTGTGTGTAGGAAGCACAGTTCTTTTGTTTTGAGCAAGCTCACTGTTCGGACCACATAGGAAACACAGTAGACTAGAAGAGTGCTGCTTTCTCTAAAGCAGAGTGTGTTTCTTGTAAGGCGAGCTAGCGTTTGTTTCCCAGTCCTAAATGGAGTTGAATCACATGCAGTTTCTGGTCCTACGAGCAAGAGTTGTTTTCTGGTAAGGAAAGTCACTATTACGCTCCCATTGCCATACACAGTTCAAATAGCACTCACGTCAGTTCCTTGCAAGTAGAGTGTATTGGACTGAAGAGGAGCTACTGTTCTTCTCAGTTTCCTAAGCAGAGTTGAACTAGATATGGCCCGTGTGTGTAGGAAGCACAGTTATTATGTTCTGAGCAAGCTCACTGTTTGGACCCCATAGGAAACACAGTAGAGTAGAAGAGTGCTCTTTTCTCTAAAGCAGAGTGTGTTTCTTGTAAGGCGAGCTAGCATTTGTTTCCCAGTCCTAAATGGAGTTGAATCACATGCAGTTTCTGGTCCTACGAGCAAGAGTTGTTTTCTGGTAAGGAAAGTCACTATTGCACTCCCATTGCCATATACAGTGCAAATAGCCCTCGCGTCTGTTCGCAGCAAGTACAGTATATCGGACTGAAGAGGAGCTACTGTTCTTGTCAGTTTCCTAAGCAGAGTTGAACAAGATATGGACCGTGTGTAGGAAGAACAGTTCTTTTGTTCTGAGCAAGCTCACTGTTCTGGCCCTATAGGAAACACAGTAGAGTAGAAGAGTGCTCTTTTCTCTAAAGCAGAGTGTGTTTCTTTTAAGGCGAGCTAGCATTTGTTTCCCAGTCCTAAATGGAGTTGAATCACATGCAGTTTCTGGTCCTACGAGCAAGAGTTTTTTTCTGGTAAGGAAAGTCACTATTGCACTCCCATTGCCATACACAGTGCAAATAGCACTCGCGTCTTTTCCCAGCAAGTACAGTGTATTGGAATAATAGGATCTACTGTTCTTTTCAGTTTCCTAAGCAGAGTTGAACTAGATATTGTCCATGTGTGTTGGAAGCACAGTTCTTTTGTTCTGAGCAAGCTCACTGTTTGGACCCCATAGGAAACACAGTAGAGTAGAAGAGTGCTCTTTTCTCAAAAGCAGAGTGTGTTTCATGTAAGGCGAGCTAGCATTTGTTTCCCAGTCCTAAATGGAGTTGAATCACATGCACTTTCTGGTCCTATGAGCAAGAGTTGTTTTCTGGTAAGGAAAGTCACTATTGCACTCCCATTGCCATATACAGTGCAAATAGCACTCGCGTCTGTTCCCAGCAAGTACAGTGTATTGCACTGAATAGAAGCTACTGTTCTTGTCAGTTTCCGAAGCAGAGTTGAACTAGATATGGCCCGTGTGTAGGAAGCACAGTTCTTTTGTTCTGAGCAAGCTCACTGTTCTGGCCCTATAGGAAACACAGTAGAGTAGAAGAGTGCTCTTTTCTCTAAAGCAGAGTGTGTTTCTTGTAAGGCGAGCTAGCGTTTGTTTCCCAGTCCTACATGAAGTTGAAACACATGCAGTTTCTGGTCCTACGAGCAAGAGTTGTTTTCTGGTAAGGAAAGTCACTATTGCACTCCCATTGCCATGTACAGTGCAAATAGCACTCGCGTCTGATCCCAGCAAGTACAGTGTATCGCACTGAAGAGGAGCTACTGTTCTTGTCAGTTTCCTAAGCAGAGTTGAACTAGATATGGCCCGTGTGTAGGAAGCACAGTTCTTTTGTTCTGAGCAAGCTCACTGTTCTGGCCCTATAGGAAACACAGTAGAGTAGAAGAGTGCTCTTTTCTCTAAAGCAGAGTGTGTATCTTGTAAGGCGAGCTAGCGTTTGTTTCCCAGTCCTACATGAAGTTGAAACACATGCAGTTTCTGGTCTTACGAGCAAGAGTTGTTTTATGGTAAGAATAGTCACTATTGCGCTTCCATTGCCAAACACAGGACAAATAGCGCTGGCGTCTGTTCCCAGCAAGTACAGTGCATTCGACTAAAGGGGATCTACTGTTCTTGTCAGGTTCCTAAGCAGAGTTGAACTAGATATGGTCCGTGTGTGTAGGAAGCATAGTTATTATGTTCTGAGCAAGCTCACTGTTCTGGCCCTATAGGAAACACAGTAGAGTAGAAGAGTGCTCTTTTCTCTAAAGCAGAGTGTGTTTCTTGTAAGGCAAGCTAGCGTTTGTTTCCTAGTCCTAAATGGAGTTGAATCACATGCAGTTTCTGGTCCTACAAGCAAGAGTTGTTTTCTGGTAAGGAAAGTCACTATTGTGCTCCCATTGCCATACACAGTGCAAATAGCACTCGCATCTGTTCCCAGCAAGTACAGTGTTGGACTGAAGAGGAGCTACTGTTCTTGTCAGGTTCCTAATCAGAGTTGAACTACATACGGTCCGTGTGTGTAGGAAGCAAAGTTCTTTTGTTCTGAGCAAGCTCACTGTTTGGACCCCATAGGAAACACAGTAGAGTAGAAGAGTGCTCTTTTCTCTAAAGCAGAGTGTGTTTCTTGTAAGGCGAGCTAGCGTTTGTTTCCCAGTCCTAAATGGAGTTGAAACACATGCAGTTTCTGGTACTATGAGCAAGAGTTGTTTTCTGGTAAGGAAAGTCACTATTGCGCTCCCATTGCCATACACAGTGCAAATACCACTCCCGTCTGTTCCTAGCAAGTATAGTGTATTGGACTGAAGAGGAGCTACTGTTCTTCTCAGTTTCCTAAGCAGAGTTGAACTAGATATGGCCTGTGTGTGTAGGAAACACAGTTCTTTTGTTCTGAGCAAGCTCACTGTTCTGGCCCTATGGGAAACACAGTAGAGTAGAAGAGTGTTCTTTTCTCAAAAGCAGAGTTTGTTTCTTGTAAGGCGAGCTAGAGTTTGTTTCCCAGTCCTAAATGTAGTTGAGTCACATGCAGTTTTTTATCCTATGAGCAAGAGTTGTTTTCTGGTAAGACGAGTTACTATTGTGCTCCAATTGCCCTACACAGTGCATATAGCACTCGCGTCTGTTCGCAGCAAGTACAGTGTATTGGACTAAAGGCGATCTACTGTTCTTAGGTTCCTAAGCAGAGTTGAACTAGATATGGCCCGTGTGTGTAGGAAGCACAGTTATTATGTTCTGAGCAAGCTCACTGTTCTGGCCCTATAGGAAACACAGTAGAGTAAAAGAGTGCTCTTTTCTCAAAAGCAGGGTGTGTTTCTTGTAATGCAAGCTAGCGTTTGTTTCCAGTCCTAAATGGAGTTGAATCACATGCAGTTTCTGGTCCTACGAGCAAGAGTTGTTTTCTGTTAAGGAAAGTCACCATTGCGCTCCCATTGCCATACACAGTGCAAACAGCACTCGCGTCTGATCAGAGCAAGTACAGTGTATCGGACTGAAGAGGAGCTACTGTTCTTGTCAGTTTCCTAAGCAGAGTTGAACTAGATATGCCCCGTGTGTGTAGGAAGCACAGTTCTTTTCTTCTGAGCAAACTCACCATTCTGGCCCTTTGGGAAACACATTAGAGTAGAAGAGTGCTCTTTTCTCAAAAGCAGACTGTGTTTCTTGTAAGGCGAGCTAGCGTTTGTTTACCAGTCCTAAATGGAGTTGAATCACATGCAGTTTCTGGTCCTACGAGCAAGAGTTGTTTTCTGGTAAGGAAAGTCACTATTGGGCTCCCATTGCCATACACAGTGCAAATAGCACTCCCGTCTGTTCCTAGCAAGTACAGTGTATTGGACTGAAGAGGAGCTACTGTTCTTCTCAGTTTCCTAAGCAGAGTTGAACTAGATATGCCCCGTGGGTGTAGAAAACACACTTCTTTTGTTCTGAGCAAGCTTACTGTTCTGGCCCTATGGGAAACACAGTAGAGTAGAAGAGTGCTCTTTTCTCAAAAGCAGAGTGTGTTTCTTGTAAGGCGAGCTGGAGTTTGTTTCCCAGTCCTAAATGTAGTTGAGTCACTTGCAGTTTTTTGTCCTATGAGCAAGAGTTGTTTTTGGAAGACAAGTCACTATTTGCTCCAATTTCCCTACACAGTGCAAATAGCACTCGCGTCTGTTCCCAGCAAGTACAGTGTATTGGACTGAAGAGGATCTACTGTTCTTGTCAGTTTCCTAAGTAGAGTTGAACTAGATATGGCCCATGTGTGTAGGAAGCACAGTTTTTTTGTTCTGAGCAAGCTCACTGTTTGGACCCCATAGGAAACACAGTAGAGTAGAAGAGTGCTCTTTTCTCAAAAGCAGACTGTGTTTCTTGTAAGGCAAGCTAGCGTTTGTTTACCAGTCCTAACTGGAGATGAATCACATGCAGTTTCTGGTCCTACGAGCAAGAGTTGTTTTCTGGTAAGGAAAGTCACTATTGGGCTCACATTGCCATACACAGTGCAAATTGCACTCCCGTCTGTTCCTAGCAAGTACAGTGTATTGGACTGAAGAGGAGCTACTGTTCTTCTCAGTTTCCTAAGCAGAGTTGAACTAGATATGCCCCGTGTGTGTAGGAAGCACAGTTCTTTTGTTCTGAGCAAGCTCACCGTTCTGGCCCTGTGGGAAACACAGTAGAGTAGAAGAGTGTTCTTTTCTCAAAAGCAGAGTGTGTTTCTTGTAAGGCAAGCTAGAGTTTGTTTCCCAGTCCTAATTGTAGTTGAGTCACATGCAGTTTTTTTTCCTATGAGCAAGAGTTGTTTTCTGGTAAGACGAGTCACTATTGTGCTCCAATTGCCCTATACAGTGCAAATAGCACTCGTGTCTGTTCCCAGCAAGTACAGTGTATTGGACTGAATAGGATCTACTGTTCTTTTCAGTTTCCTAAGCAGAGGTGCACTAGATATGGCCCATGTGTGTAGGAAGCACAGTTCTTTTGTTCTGAGCAAGCTCACTGTTCGGACCCCATAGCAAACACAATAGAGTAGAAGAGTGCTCTTTTCTCAAAAGCAGAGTGTGTTTCTTATAAGGCGAGGTAGCGTTTGTTTCCCAGTCCTAAATGGAGTTGAATCACATGCAGTTTCTGGTCCTATGAGCAAGAGCTGTTTTCTGGTAAGGAAAGTCACTATTGCACTCACATTGCCATACACAGTGCAAATAGCACTGGCGTCTGTTCCCAGCAAATACAGTGTATCGGACTGAAGAGGAGCTACTGTTCTTGTCAATTTCCTAAGCAGAGTTGAACTAGATATGGCCCGTGTGTGTAGGAAGCTCAGTTCTTATGTTCTGAGCAAGCTCACTGTTCTGGCCCTATAGGAAACACAGTAGAGTAGAAGAGTGCTCTTTTCTCTAAAGCAGAGTGTGTTTCTTGTAGGGAAAGCTAGCGTTTGTTTCCTAGTCCTAAATGGAGTTGAATCACATGCAGTGTCTGGTCCTATGAACAAGAGTTGTTTTCTGGTAAGGAAAGTCACTATTGCGCTCCCATTGCCATACACAGTGCAAATAGCACTCGTGTCTGTTCCCAGCAAGTACAGTGTTGGACTGAAGAGGAGCTACTGTTCTTGTCAGGTTCCTAATCAGAGTTGAACTACATATGGTCCGTGTGTGTAGGAAGCACAGTTCTTTTGTTCTGAGCAAGCTCACTGTTTGGACCCCATAGGAAACACAGTAGACTAGAAGAGTTCTCCTTTCTCTAAAGCAGAGTGTGTTTCTTGTAAGGCGAGCTAGCTTTTGTTTCCCAGTGCTAAATGGAGTTGAATCCCATGCAGTTTCTGGTACTATGAGCAAGAGTTGTTTTCTGGTAAGGAAAGTCACTATTGCGCTGCCATTGCCATACACAGGACAAATAGCATTGCCGTCTGTTGTCAGCAAGTACAGTGTATTGGACTGAAGAGGATCTACTGTTCTTGTCAGGTTCCTAAGTAGACTTGAACTAGATATGGCCGTGTGTGTAGGAAGCACAATTTTTTTTGTTCTGAGCAAGCTCACTGTTTGGACCCCATAGGAAACACAGTAGTGTAGAAGAGTGCTCTTTTCTCAAAAGCATACTGTGTTTCTTGTAAGGCGAGCTAGCGTTTGTTTCCCAGTCCTAAATGGAGTTGAATCCCATGCAGTTTCTGGTCCTACGAGCAAGAGTTGTTTTCTGGTAAGGAAAGTCCCTATTGCTCTCCCTTTGCCATATACATTGCAAATATCACTCGCGTCTGTTCCCAGCAAGTACAGTGTATTGGACTGAAGAGAAGCTACTGTTCTTTTCAGTTTCCTAAGCAGAGTTGAACTAGATATGGCCCGTGTGTAGGAAGCACAGTTCTTTTGCTCTGAGCAAGCTCACTGTTCTGGCCATATAGGAAACACAGTAGAGTAGAAGAGTGCTCTTTTCTCTAAAGCAGAGTGTGTTTCTTGTAAGGCGAGCTAGCTTTTGTTTCCCAGTCCTAAATGGAGTTGAAACACATGCAGTTTCTGGTCCTACGAGCAAGAGTTGTTTTCTGGTAAGGAAAGTCACTATTGCAATCCCATTGCCATACAAAGTGCAAATAGCACTCGCATCTGTTCCCAGCAAGTACAGTGTATCGGACTGAAGAGCAGCTACTGTTTTTGTCAGTTTCCTAAGCAGAGTTGAACTAGATATGGCCCGTGTGTGTAGCAAGCTCACTTCTTATGTTCTGAGGAAGCTCACTGTTCTGGCCCTATAGGAAACACAGTAGAGTAGAAGAGTGCTCTTTTCTCTAAAGCAGAGTGTGTTTCTTGTAAGGCAAGCTAGCGTTTGTTTCCTAGTCCTGAATGGAGTTGAATCCCATGCAGTTTCTGGTCCTATGAGCAAGAGTTGTTTTCTGGTAAGGAAAGTCACTATTGCGCTGCCATTGCCATACACAGGACAAATAGCACTGGTGTCTGTTGCCAGCAAGTACAGTTTATTGGACTGAAGAGGAGCTACTGTTCTTGTCAGGTTCCTAAGCAGACTTGAACTAGACATGGCCCTGTGTGTAGGAAGCACAATTTTTTTTGTTCTGAGCAAGCTCACTGTTTGGACCCCATAGGAAACACAGTAGAGTAGAAGAGTGCTCTTTTCTCAAAAGCAGACTGTGTTTCTTGTAAGGCGAGCTAGCGTTTGTTTCCCAGTCCTAAATGGAGTTGAATCACATGCAGTTTCTGGTCCTACGAGCAAGAGTTGTTTTCTGGTAAGGAAAGTCACTATTACGCTCCCATTGCCATACACAGTGCAAATAGCACTCACGTCAGTTCCTTGCAAGTACAGTGTATTGGACTGAAGAGGAGCCACTGTTCTTCTCAGTTTCCTAAGCAGAGTTGCACTAGATATGGCCCGTGTGTGTAGGAAGCACAGTTATTATGTCCTGAGCAAGCTCACTGTTTGGACCCCACAGGAAACACAGTAGAGTAGAAGAGTGCTCTTTTCTCAAAAGCAGAGTGTGTTTCATGTAAGGCGAGCTAGCATTTGTTTCCCAGTCCTAAATGGAGTTGAATCACATGCACTTTAGGTTCTACGAGCAAGAGTTGTTTTGTGGTAAGGAAAGTCACTATTGTGCTCCCATTGCCATATACAGTGCAAATAGCCCTCGCGTCTGTTCGCAGCAAGTACAGTATATCGGACTGAAGAGGAGCTACTGTTCTTGTCAGTTTCCTAAGCAGAGTTGAACAAGATATGGCCCGTGTTTAGGAAGCGCAGTTCTTTTGTTCTGAGCAAGCTCACTGTTCTGGCCCTATAGGAAACACAGTAGAGTAGAAGAGTGCTCTTTTCTCTAAAGCAGAGTGTGTTTCTTGTAAGGCGAGCTAGCGTTTGTTTCCCAGTCCTAAATGGAGTTGAATCACATGCAGTTTCTGGTCCTACGAGCAAGAGTTTTTTTCTGGTAAGGAAAGTCACTATTGCACTCCCATTGCCATACACAGTGCAAATTGCACTCGCGTCTGTTCCCAGCAAGTACAGTGTACTGGACTGAATAGGATCTACTGTTCTTGTCAGGTTCCTAAGCAGAGTTGAACTAGATATGGCCTGTGTGTAGGAAGCACAGTTCTTTTGTTCTGAGCAAGCTCACTGTTTGGACCCCATAGGAAACACAGTAGAGTAGAAGAGTGCTCTTTTCTCAAAAGCAGAGTGTGTTTCATGTAAGACGAGCTAGCATTTGTTTCCCAGTCCTAAATGGAGTTGAATCACATGCATTTTCTGGTCCTATGAGCAAGAGTTGTTTTCTGGTAAGGAAAGTCACTTTTGCACTCCCATTGCCATACACAGTGCAAATAGCACTCGCGTCTGATCATAGCAAGTATAGTGTATCGGACTGAAGAGGAGCTACTGTTCTTCTCAGTTTCCTAAGCAGAGTTGAACTATATATGGCCCGTGTGTGTAGGAAGCAGAGTTCTTTTGTTATGAGCAATCTCACCGTTCTGGCCCTATGGGAAACACAGTAGAGTAGAAGAGTGCTCTTTTCTCAAAAGCAGAGTGTGTTTCTTGTAAGGCGAGCTAGCGTTTGTTTCCCAGTCCTAAATGGAGTTGAGTCACATGCAGTTTCTGGTCCTACGAGCAAGAGTTTTTTTCTGGTAAGGAAAGTCACTATTGCACTCCCATTGCCATACACAGTGCAAATAGCACTGGCGTCTGTTCCCAGCAAGTACAGTGTATCAGACTGAAGAGGAGCTACTGTTCTTGTCAGTTTCCTAAGCAGAGTTGAACTAGATATGGCCCGTGTGTGTAGCAAGCTCACTTCTTATGTTCTGAGGAAGCTCACTGTTCTGGCCCTATAGGAAACACAGTAGTGTAGAAGAGTGCTCTTTTCTCTAAAGCAGAGTGTGTTTCTTGTAAGGCAAGCTTGCGTTTGTTTCCTAGTCCTGAATGGAGTTGAATCCCATGCAGTTTCTGGTCCTATGAGCAAGAGTTGTTTTCTGGTAAGGAAAGTCACTATTGCGCTGCCATTGCCATACACAGGACAAATAGCACTGGTGTCTGTTGCCAGCAAGTACAGTTTATTGGACTGAAGAGGAGCTACTGTTCTTGTCAGGTTCCTAAGCAGACTTGAACTAGACATGGCCCTGTGTGTAGGAAGCACAATTTTTTTTGTTCTGAGCAAGCTCACTGTTTGGACCCCATAGGAAACACAGTAGAGTAGAAGAGTGCTCTTTTCTCAAAAGCAGACTGTGTTTCTTGTAAGGCGAGCTAGCGTTTGTTTCCCAGTCCTAAATGGAGTTGAATCACACGAAGTTTCTGGTCCTACGAGCAAGAGTTGTTTTCTGGTAAGTAAAGTCACTATTACACTCCCATTGCCATACACAGTGCAAATAGCACTCACGTCAGTTAAAGGCAAGTACAGTGTATTGGACTGAAGAGGAGCCACTGTTCTTCTCAGTTTCCTAAGCAGAGTTGCACTAGATATGGCCCGTGTGTTTAGGAAGCACAGTTATTATATCCTGAGCAAGCTCACTGTTTGGACCCCATAGGAAACACAGTAGAGTAGAAGAGTGCTCTTTTCTCAAAAGCAGAGTGTGTTTCATGTAAGGCGAGCTAGCATTTGTTTCCCAGTCCTAAATGGAGTTGAATCACATGCACTTTAGGTTCTACGAGCAAGAGTTTTTTTCTGGTAAGGAAAGTAACTATTGCACTCCCATTGCCATACACAGTGCAAATAGCACTCGCGTCTGTTCCCAGCAAGTACAGTGTATTGGACTGAATAGGATCTACTGTTCTTTTCAGTTTCCTAAGCAGAGTTGAACTAGATATGGTCCATGTGTGTAGGAAGCACAGTTCTTTTGTTCTGAGCAAGCTCACTGTTTGGACCCCATAGGAAACACAGTAGAGTAGAAGAGTGCTCTTTTCTCAAAAGCAGAGTGTGTTTCATGTAAGACGAGCTAGCATTTGTTTCCCAGTCCTAAATGGAGTTGAATCACATGCACTTTCTGGTCCTATGAGCAAGAGTTGTTTTCTGGTAAGGAAAGTCACTTTTGCACTCCCATTGCCATATACAGTGCAAATAGCACTCGCGTCTGTTCCCAGCAAGTACAGTGTATCGGACTGAAGAGAAGCTACTGTTCTTGTCAGTTTCCTAAGCAGAGTTGAACTAGATATGGCCTGTGTGTGTAGGAAGCACAGTTCTTTTGTTCTGAGCAAGCTCACTGTTCTTGCCCTATAAGAAACACAGTAGAGTAGAAAAGTGCTCTTTTCTCTAAAGCAGAGTGTGTTTCTTGTAAGGCGAGCTAGTGTTTGTTTCCCAGTCCTAAATGAAGTTGAAACACATGCAGTTTCTGGTTCTACAAGCAAGAGTTGTTTTATGGTAAGAATAGTCACTATTGTGCTGCCATTGCCACACACCGGACAAATAGCACTGGCGTCTGTTCCCAGCAAGTACAGTGTATTGGACTAAAGGGGATCTACTGTTCTTGTCAGGTTCCTAAGCAGAGTTGAACTACATATGGCCCGTGTGTGTAGGAAGCACAGTTATTATATTCTGAGCAAGCTCACTGTTCTGGCCCTAAAGGAAACACAGTAGAGTAGAAGAGTGCTCTTTTCTCAAAAGCAGAGTGTGTTTCTTGTAAGGCAAGCTAGCGTTTTTTTCCCAGTCCTAAATGGAGTTGAATCACATGCAGTTTCTGGTCCTACGAGCAAGAGTTGTTTTCTGGTAAGGAAAGTACTATTGCGCTCCCATGGCCTTACACAGTGCAAATAGCACTCGCGTCTGATCATAGCAAGTACAGTGAATCGGACTGAAGAGGAGCTACTGTTCTTCTCAGTTTCCTAAGCAGAGTTGAACTAGATAAGACCCATGTGTGTAGGAAGCACAGTTCTTTTGTTCTGAGCAATCTCACCGTTCTGGCCCTATGGAAAACACAGTAGTGTAGAAGAGTGCTCTTTTCTCAAAAGCAGAGTGTGTTTCTTGTAAGGCGAGCTACTGTTTGTTTCCCAGTCCTAAATGGAGTTGAGTCACATGCAGTTTTTTGTCCTACGTGGAAGAGTTGTTTTCTGGTAAGACAAGTCACTATTGTGCTCCCATTGCCATACACAGTGCAAATAGCACTCGCGTCTGTTCCCAGCAAATACAGTGTATTGGACTGAATAGGATCTACTGTTCTTTTCAGTTTCCTAAGCAGAGGTGCACTAGATATGGCCCATGTGTGTAGAAAGCACAGTTCTTTTGTTCTGAGCAAGCTCACTGTTCGGACCCCATAGGAAACACAGTAGAGTAGAAGAGTGCTCTTTTCTCAAAAGCAGAGTGTGTTTCATGTAAGGCGAGGTAGCGTTTGTTTCCCAGTCCTAAATGGAGTTGAATCACATGCAGTTTCTGTTCCTATGAGCAAGAGTTGTTTTCTGGTAAGGAAAGTCACTATTGCACTCCCATTGCCATATACAGTGCAAATAGCACTCGCGTCTGTTCCCAGCAAGTACAGTGTATCGACTGAGGAGGAGCTACTGTTCTTTTCAGTTTCCTAAGCAGAGTTGAAGTAGATATGGCCCGTGTGTAGGAAACACAGTTCTTTTGTTCTGAGCAAGCTCACTGTTCTGGCCCTATAGGAAACACAGTAGAGTAGAAGAGTGCTCTTTTCTCTAAAGAAGAGTGTGTTTCATGTAAGGAGAGCTAGCGTTTGTTTCCCAGTCCTAAATGAAGATGAAACACATGCAGTTTCTGGTCCTACGAGCAAGAGTTGTTTTATGGTAAGAACAGTCACTATTGTGCTGCCATTGCCATACACCGGACAAATAGCACTGGCGTCTGTTCCCAGCAAATACAGTGTATTGGACTAAAGGGGATCTACTGTTCTTGTCAGGTTCCTAAGCAGACTTGAACTAGATATGGCCGTGTGTGTAGGAAGCACAATTTTTTTTGTTCTGAGCAAGCTCACTGTTCTGGCCCTATAGGAAACACAGTAGAGAAGAAGAGTGCTCTTTTCTCTAAAGCAGAGTGTGTTTCTTGTAAGGCGAGCTAGCGTTTGTTTCCCAGTCCTAAATGGAGTTGAATCACATGCAGTTTCTGGTCCTACGAGCAAGAGATTTTTTCTGGTAAGGAAAGTCACTATTGCACTCCCATTGCCATACACAGTGCAAATAGCACTCGCGTCTGTTCCCAGCAAGTACAGTGTATTGGAATAATAGGATCTACTGTTCTTTTCAGTTTCCTAAGCAGAGTTGAACTAGATATGGTCCATGTGTGTTGGAAGCACAGTTCTTTTGTTCTGAGCAAGCTCACTGTTTGGACCCCATAGGAAACACAGTAGAGTAGAAGAGTGCTCTTTTCTCTAAAGCAGAGTGTGTTTCTTGTAAGGCGAGCTAGCGTTTGTTTCCCAGTCCTAAATGGAGTTGAATCACATGCAGTTTCTGGTCCTACGAGCAAGAGTTTTTTTCTGGTAAGGAAAGTCACTATTGCACTCCCATTGCCATACACAGTGCAAATAGCACACGCGTCTGTTCCCAGCAAGTGTATTGGACTGAAGAGAAGCTACTGTTCTTGTCAGTTTCCTAAGCAGAGTTGAACTAGATATGGCCCGTGTGTAGGAAGCACAGTTCTTTTGTTCTGAGCAAGCTCACTGTTCTGGCCCTATAGGAAACACAGTAGAGTAGAAGAGTGCTCTTTTCTCTAAAGCAGAGTGTGTTTCTTGTAAGGCGAGCTAGCGTTTGTTTCCCAGTCCTAAATGAAGTTGAAACACATGCAGTTTCTGGTCCTACGAGCAAGAGTTGTTTTCTGGTAAGAATAGTCACTATTGTGCTGCCATTGCCATACACCGGACAAATAGCACTGGCGTCTGTTCCCAGCATGTACAGTGTATTGGACTAAAGGGAATCTACTGTTCTTGTCAGGTTCCTAAGCAGAGTTGAACTAGATATGTCCCGTGTGTGTAGGAAGCACAGTAATTATGTTCTGAGCAAGCTCACTGTTCTGGCCCTATAGGAAACACAGTAGAGTAGAAGAGTGCTCTTTTCTCAAAAGTAGAGTGTGTTTCTTGTAAG
Source organism: Peromyscus eremicus (assembly GCF_949786415.1). Taxonomy (NCBI): domain Eukaryota; kingdom Metazoa; phylum Chordata; class Mammalia; order Rodentia; family Cricetidae; genus Peromyscus; species Peromyscus eremicus. Next base: position 428,527 of record NW_026734404.1, read on the forward strand.
GCAAGCTAGCGTTTTTTTCCCAGTCCTAAATGGAGTTGAATCACATGCAGTTTCTGGTCCTACGAGCAAGAGTTGTTTTCTGGTAAGGAAAGTCACTATTGCGCTCCCATTGCCATACACAGTGCAAATAGCACTTGCGTCTGATCACAGCAAGTACAGTGTATCGGACTGAAGAGGAGCTACTGTTCTTCTCAGTTTCCTAAGCAGAGTTGAACTAGATATGGCCCGTGTGTGTAGGAAGCACAGTTCTTTTGTTCTGAGCAATCTCACCGTTCTGACCCTACGGGAAACACAGTAGACTAGAAGAGTGCTCTTTTCTCAAAAGCAGAGGGTGTTTATTGTAAGGCGAGCTACTGTTTGTTTCCCAGTCCTAAATGGAGTTGAGTCACATGCAGTTTTTTGTCCTATGAGCAAGAGTTGTTTTCTGGTATAACGAGTCACTATTGTGCTCCCATTGCCATACACAGTGCAAATAGCACTCGCGTCTGTTCCCAGCAAGTACAGTGTATTGGACTGAATAGGATCTACTGTTCTTTTCAGTTTCCTAAGCAGAGGTGCACTAGATATGGCCCATGTGTGTAGGAAGCACAGTTCTTTTGTTCTGAGCAAGCTCACTGTTCGGACCCCATAGGAAACACAGTAGAGTAGAAGAGTGCTCTTTTCTCAAAAGCAGAGTGTGTTTCATGTAAGGCGAGGTAGCGTTTTTTTTCCAGTCCTAAATGGAGTTGAATCACATGCAGTTTCTGGACCTACGAACAAGAGTTGTTTTCTGGTAAGGAAAGTCACTATTGCGCTCCCATTGCCATACACAGTGCAAATAGCACTCGCGTCTGTTCCCAGCATGTACAGTGTTGGACTGAAGAGGAGCTACTGTTCTTGTCAGGTTCCTAATCAGAGTTGAACTACATATGGTCCGTGTGTGTAGGAAGCACAATACTTTTGTTCTGAGCAAGCTCACTGTTTGGACCCCATAGGAAACACAGTAGACTAGAAGTGTGCACCTTTCTCTAAAGCAGAGTGTGTTTCTTGTAAGGCGAGCTAGCGTTTGTTTCCCAGTCCTAAATGGAGTTGAATCCCATGCAGTTTCTGGTACTATGAGCAAGAGTTGTTTTCTGGTAAGGAAAGTCACTATTGCGCTGCCATTGCCATACACAGGACAAATAGCACTGCGTCTGTTGCCAGCAAGTACAGTGTATTGGACTGAAGAGGATCTACTGTTCTTGTCAGGTTCCTAAGCAGACTTGAACTAGATATGGCCGTGTGTTTAGGAAGCACAATTTTTTTTGTTCTGAGCAAGCTCACAGTTTGGACCCCATAGGAAACACAGTAGAGTAGAAGAGTGCTCTATTCTCAAAAGCAGACTGTGTTTCTTGTAAGGCCAGCTAGCGTTTGTTTCCCAGTCCTAAATGGAGTTGAATCACATGCAGTTTCTGGTCCTAAGAACTAGAGTTGTTTTCTGGTAAGGAAAGTCACTATTGCGCTCCCATTGCCATACACAGTGCAAATAGCACTCCCGTCTGTTCCTAGCAAGTACAGTGTATTGGACTGAAGAGGAGCTACTGTTCTTCTCAGTTTCCTAAGCAGAGTTGAACTAGATATGCCCCGTGTGTGTAGGAAGCACAGTTCTTTTGTTTTGAGCAAGCTCACTGTTCGGACCACATAGGAAACACAGTAGACTAGAAGAGTGCTGCTTTCTCTAAAGCAGAGTGTGTTTCTTGTAAGGCGAGCTAGCATTTGTTTCCCAGTCCTAAATGGAGTTGAATCACATGCAGTTTCTGGTCCTACGAGCAAGAGTTGTTTTCTGGTAAGGAAAGTCACTATTACGCTCCCATTGCCATACACAGTTCAAATAGCACTCACGTCAGTTCCTTGCAAGTAGAGTGTATTGGACTGAAGAGGAGCTACTGTTCTTCTCAGTTTCCTAAGCAGAGTTGAACTAGATATGGCCCGTGTGTGTAGGAAGCACAGTTATTATGTTCTGAGCAAGCTCACTGTTTGGACCCCATAGGAAACACAGTAGAGTAGAAGAGTGCTCTTTTCTCAAAAGCAGAGTGTGTTTCATGTAAGGCGAGCTAGCATTTGTTTCCCAGTCCTAAATGGAGTTGAATCACATGCACTTTCTGGTCCTACGAGCAAGAGTTGTTTTCTGGTAAGGAAAGTCACTATTGCACTCCCATTGCCATATACAGTGCAAATAGCCCTCGCGTCTGTTCGCAGCAAGTACAGTATATCGGACTGAAGAGGAGCTACTGTTCTTGTCAGTTTCCTAAGCAGAGTTGAACTAGATATGGCCCGTGTGTAGGAAGCACAGTTCTTTTGTTCTGAGCAAGCTCACTGTTCTGGCCCTATAGGAAACACAGTAGAGTAGAAGAGTGCTCTTTTCTCTAAAGCAGAGTGTGTTTCTTGTAAGGCGAGCTAGCGTTTGTTTCCCAGTCCTAAATGGAGTTGAATCACATGCAGTTTCTGGTCCTACGAGCAAGAGTTTTTTTCTGGTAAGGAAAGTCACTATTGCACTCCCATTGCCATACACAGTGCAAATAGCACTCGCGTCTTTTCCCAGCAAGTACAGTGTATTGGAATAATAGGATCTACTGTTCTTTTCAGTTTCCTAAGCAGAGTTGAACTAGATATGGTCCATGTGTGTTGGAAGCACAGTTCTTTTGTTCTGAGCAAGCTCACTGTTTGGACCCCATAGGAAACACAGTAGAGTAGAAGAGTGCTCTTTTCTCAAAAGCAGAGTGTGTTTCATGTAAGGCGAGCTAGCATTTGTTTCCCAGTCCTAAATGGAGTTGAATCACATGCACTTTCTGGTCCTATGAGCAAGAGTTGTTTTTTGGTAAGGAAAGTCACTATTGCACTCCCATTGCCATATACAGTGCAAATAGCACTCGCGTCTGTTCCCAGCAAGTACAGTGTATTGGACTGAATAGAAGCTACTGTTCTTGTCAGTTTCCGAAGCAGAGTTGAACTAGATATGGCCCGTGTGTAGGAAGCACAGTTCTTTTGTTCTGAGCAAGCTCACTGTTCTGGCCCTATAGGAAACACAGTAGAGTAGAAGAGTGCTCTTTTCTCTAAAGCAGAGTGTGTTTCTTGTAAGGCGAGCTAGCGTTTGTTTCCCAGTCCTACATGAAGTTGAAACACATGCAGTTTCTGGTCCTACGAGCAAGAGTTGTTTTCTGGTAAGAATAGTCACTATTGTGCTGCCATTGCCATACACCGGACAAATAGCACTGGCGTCTGTTCCCAGCAAGTACAGTGTATTGGACTGAAGAGGAGCTACTGTTCTTTTCAGTTTCCTAAGCAGAGTTGAACTAGATATGCCCCGTGTGTATAGGAAGCACAATTCTTTTGTTCTGAGCAAGCTCACTGTTCGGACCACATAGGAAACACAGTAGACTAGGAGAGTGCTGCTTTCTCTAAAGCAGAGTGTGTTTCTTGTGAGGCGAGCTAGAGTTTGTTTCCCAGTCCTAAATGGAGTTGAATCCCATGCAGTTTCAGGTCCTATGAGCAAGAGTTGTTTTCTGGTAAGGAAAGTCACTATTGCGCTGCCATTGCCATACACAGGACAAATAGCACTGGCGTCTGTTGCCAGCAAGTACAGTTTATTGGACTGAAGAGGAGCTACTGTTCTTGTCAGGTTCCTAAGCAGACTTGAACTAGACATGGCCGTGTGTGTAGGAAGCACAATTTTTTTTGTTCTGAGCAAGCTCACTGTTTGGACGCCATAGGAAACACAGTAGAGTAGAAGTGTGCTCTTTTCTCAAAAGCAGACTGTGTTTCTAGTAAGGCGAGCTAGCGTTTGTTTCCCAGTCCTAAATGGAGTTGAATCACATGCAGTTTCTGGTCCTACGAGCAAGAGTTGTTTTCTGGTAGGAAAGTCACTATTACGCTCCCATTGCCATACACAGTGCAAATAGCACTCACGTCCTCAGTTCCTTGCAAGTACAGTGTATTGGACGGGAAGAGGAGCTACTGTTCTTCTCAGTTTCCTAAGCAGAGTTGAACTAGATATGGCCCGTGTGTTTAGGAAGCACAGTTATTATGTTCTGAGCAAGCTCACTGTTTGGACCCCATAGGAAACACAGTAGAGTAGAAGAGTGCTCTTTTCTCAAAAGCAGAGTGTGTTTCATGTAAGGCGAGCTAGCATTTGTTTCCCAGTCCTAAATGGAGTTGAATCACATGCAATTTCTGGTTCTACGAGCAAGAGTTGTTTTCTGGTAAGGAAAGTCACTATTGCACTCCCATTGCCATATACTTTGCAAATAGCCCTCGCGTCTGTTCGCAGCATGTAAGGCGAGCTAGCGTTTGTTTCCCAGTCCTAAATGAAGTTGAAACACATGCAGTTTCTGGTCCTACGAGCAAGAGTTGTTTTCTGGTAGGAATAGTCACTATTGTGCTGCCTTTGCCACACACCGGACAAATAGCACTGGCGTCTGTTCCCAGCAAGTACAGTGTATTGGACTAAAGGGGATCTACTGTTCTTGTCAGGTTCCTAAGCAGAGTTGAACTAGATATGTCCCGTGTGTTTAGGAAGCACAGTTATTACATTCTGAGCAAGCTCACTGTTCTGGCCCTATAGGAAACACAGTAGAGTAGAAGAGTGCTCTTTTCTCAAAAGTAGAGTGTGTTTCTTGTAAGGCAAGCTAGCGTTTTTTTTCCCAGTCCTAAATGGAGTTGAATCACATGCAGTTTCTGGTCCTACAAGCAAGAGTTGTTTTCTGGTAAGTAAAGTCACTATTGCGCTCCCATTGCCATACACAGTGCAAATAGCACTTGCGTCTGATCCCAGCAAGTACAGTGTATCGGACTGAAGAGGAGGTACTGTTCTTCTCAGTTTCCTAAGCAGAGTTGAACTAGATATGGACCGTGTGTGTAGGAAGCACAGTTCTTTTGTTCTGAGCAATCTCACCGTTCTGGCCCTATGGGAAACACAGTAGAGTAGAAGAGTGCTCTTTTCTCAAAAGCAGAGGGTGTTTATTGTAAGGCGAGCTACTGTTTGTTTCCCAGTCATAAATGGAGTTGAATCACATGCAGTTTTTTGTCCTATGAGCAAGAGTTGTTTTCTGGTAAGACGAGTCACTATTGTGCTCCCATTGCCATACACAGTGCAAATAGCACTCGTGTCTGTTCCCAGCAAGTACAGTGTATTGGACTGAATAGGATCTACTGTTCTTTTCAGTTTCCTAAGCAGAGGTGCACTAGATATGGCCCATGTGTGTAGGAAGCACAGTTCTTTTGTTCTGAGCAAGCTCACTGTTCGGACACCATAGGAAACACAATAGAGTAGAAGAGTGCTCTTTTCTCAAAAGCAGAGTGTGTTTCAGGTAAGGCGAGGTAGCGTTTTTTTCCCAGTCCTAAATGGAGTTGAATCACATTCAGTTTCTGGTCCTATGAGCAAGAGTTGTTTTCTGGTAAGGAAAGTCACTATTGCACTCCCATTGCCATACACAGTGCAAATAGCACTGGCGTCTGTTCCCAGCAAGTACAGTGTATCGGACTGAAGAGGAGCTACTGCTCTTGTCAATTTCCTAATCAGAGTTGAACTAGATATGGCCCGTGTGTGTAGGAAGCTCAGTTCTTATGTTCTGAGCAATCTCACTGTTGTGGCCCTATAGGAAACACAGTAGAGTAGAAGAGTGCTCTTTTCTCTAAAGCAGAGTGTGTTTCTTGTAGGGCAAGCTAGCGTTTGTTTCCTAGTCCTAAATGGAGTTGAATCACATGCAGTTTCTGGTCCTACGAACAAGAGTTGTTTTCTTGTAAGGAAAGTCACTATTGCGCTCCCATTGCCATACACAGTGCAAATAGCACTGGCGTCTGTTCCCAGCAAGTACAGTGTTGGACTGAAGAGGAGCTACTGTTCTTGTCAGGTTCCTAATCAGAGTTGAACTACATATGGTCCGTGTGTGTAGGAATCACAGTTCTTTTGTTCTGAGCAAGCTCACTGTTTGGACCCCATAGGAAACACAGTAGACTAGAAGAGTGCTCCTTTCTCTAAAGCAGAGTGTGTTTCTTGTAAGGCGAGCTAGCGTTTGTTTCCCAGTCGTAAATGGAGTTGAATCCCATGCAGTTTCTGGTACTATGTGCAAGAGTTGTTTTCTGGTAAGGAAAGTCACTATTGCGCTGCCATTGCCATACACAGGACAAATAGCACTCGTCTGTTGCCAGCAAGTACAGTGTATTGGACTGAAGAGGATCTACTGTTCTTGTCAGGTTCCTAAGCACACTTGAACTAGATATGGCCGTGTGTGTAGGAAGCACAATTTTTTTTGTTCTGAGCAAGTTCACTGTTTGGACCCCATAGGAAACACAGAAGAGTAGAAGAGTGCTCTTTTCTCAAAAGCAGAGTGTGTTTCATGTAAGGCAAGCTAGCATTTGTTTCTCAGTCCTAAATGGAGTTGAATCACATGCACTTTCTGGTCATAAGCAAGAGTTGTTTTCTGGTAAGGAAAGTCACTATTGCACTCCCATTGCCATATACAGTGCAAATAGCCCTCACGTCTGTTTGCAGCAAGTACAGTGTATGGGACTGAAGAGGAGCTACTGTTCTTCTCAGTTTCCTATGCAGAGTTGAACTAGATGTGGCCCGTGTGTGTAGGAAGCACAGTTCTTTTGTTCTGAGCAATCTCACCGTTCTGGCCCTATGGGAAACACAGTAGAGTAGAAGAGTGCTCTTTTCTCAAAAGCAGAGGGTGTTTATTGTAAGGCGAGCTACTGTTTGTTTCCCAGTCCTAAATGGAGTTGAGTCACATGGAGTTTTTTGTCCTATGAGCAAGAGTTGTTTTCTGGTAAGACGAGTCACTATTGTGCTCCCATTGCCATACACAGTGCAAATAGCACTCGCGTCTGTTCCCAGCAAGTACAGTGTATTTGGACTGAATAGGATCTACTGTTCTTTTCAGTTTCCTAAGCAGAGGTGCACTAGATATAGCCCATGTGTGTAGGAAGCACAGTTCTTTTGTTCTGAGCAAGCTCACTGTTCGGACACCATAGGAAACACAGTAGAGTAGAAGAGTGCTCTTTTCTCAAAAGCAGAGTGTGTTTCAGGTAAGGCGAGGTAGCGTTTTTTTCCCAGTCCTAAATGGAGTTGAATCACATTCAGTTTCTGGTCCTATGAGCAAGAGTTGTTTTCTGGTAAGGAAAGTCACTATTGCACTCCCATTGCCATACACAGTGCAAATAGCACTGGCGTCTGTTCCCAGCAAGTACAGTGTATCGGACTGAAGAGGAGCTACTGCTCTTGTCAATTTCCTAATCAGAGTTGAACTAGATATGGCCCGTGTGTGTAGGAAGCTCAGTTCTTATGTTCTGAGCAAGCTCACTGTTGTGGCCCTATAGGAAACACAGTAGAGTAGAAGAGTGCTCTTTTCTCTAAAGCAGAGTGTGTTTCTTGTAGGGCAAGCTAGCGTTTTTTTTCCTAGTCCTAAATGGAGTTGAATCACATGCAGTTTCTGGTCCTATGAACAAGAGTTGTTTTCTGGTAAGGAAAGTCACTATTGCGCTCCCATTGCCATACACAGTGCAAATAGCACTGGCGTCTGTTCCCAGCAAGTACAGTGTTGGACTGAAGAGGAGCTACTGTTCTTGTCAGGTTCCTAATCAGAGTTGAACTACATATGGTCCGTGTGTGTAGGAATCACAGTTCTTTTGTTCTGAGCAAGCTCACTGTTTGGACCCCATAGGAAACACAGTAGACTAGAAGAGTGCTCCTTTCTCTAAAGCAGAGTGTGTTTCTTGTAAGGCGAGCTAGCGTTTGTTTCCCAGTCCTAAATGGAGTTGAATCCCATGCAGTTTCTGGTACTATGTGCAAGAGTTGCTTTCTGGTAAGGAAAGTCACTATTGCGCTGCCATTGCCATACACAGGACAAATAGCACTGGCGTCTGTTGCCAGCAAGTACAGTGTATTGGACTGAAGAGGATCTACTGTTCTTGTCAGGTTCCTAAGCACACTTGAACTAGATATGGCCGTGTGTGTAGGAAGCACAATTTTTTTTGTTCTGAGCAAGCTCACTGTTTGGACCCCATAGGAAACACAGAAGAGTAGAAGAGTGCTCTTTTCTCAAAAGCAGAGTGTGTTTCATGTAAGGCAAGCTAGCATTTGTTTCTCAGTCCTAAATGGAGTTGAATCACATGCACTTTCTGGTCATAAGCAAGAGTTGTTTTCTGGTAAGGAAAGTAACTATTGCACTCCCATTGCCATATACAGTGCAAATAGCCCTCGCGTCTGTTCGCAGCAAGTACAGTATATCGGACTGAAGAGGAGCTACTGTTCTTGTCAGTTTCCTAAGCAGAGTTGAACAAGATATGGCCCGTGTGTAGGAAGCACAGTTCTTTTGTTCTGAGCAAGCTCAATGTACTGGCCCTAAATGAAACACAGTAGAGTAGATGAGTGCTCTTTTCTCTAAAGCAGAGTGTGTTTCTTGTAAGGCGAGCTAGCGTTTGTTTCCCAGTCCTAAATGGAGTTGAGTCATATGCAGTTTCTGGTCCTACGAGCAAGAGTTGTTTTCTGGTAACGAAGTCACTATTGCACTGACATTGCCATACACAGTGCAAATAGCACTCCCGTCTGTTCCTAGCAAGTACAGTGTATTGGACTGAAGAGGAGCTACTGTTCTTCTCAGTTTCCTAAGCAGAGTTGAACTAGATATGCCCCGTGTGTGTAGGAAGCACAGTTCTTTTGTTCTGAGCAAGCTCACTGTTCTAGCCCTATGGGAAACACAGTAGAGTAGAAGAGTGTTCTTTTCTCAAAAGCAGAGTGTGTTTCTCGTAAGGCAAGCTAGAGTTTGTTTCCCAGTCCTAAATGTAGTTGAGTCACATGCAGTTTTTTGTCCTATGAGCAAGAGTTGTTTTCTGGTAAGACGAGTCACTATTGTGCTCCAATTGCCCTACACAGTTCAAATAGCACTCGCGTCTGTTCCCAGCAAGTACAGTGTATTGGCCTAAATAGGATCTACTGTTCTTTTCAGTTTCCTAAGCAGAGTTGAACTAGATATGGTCCATGTGTGTAGGAAGCACAGTTCTTTTGTTCTGAGCAAGCTCACTGTTTGGACCCCATAGGAAACACTGTAGAGTAGAAGAGTGCTCTTTTCTCAAAAGCAGAGTGTGTTTCATTTAAGGCGAGCTAGCATTTGTTTCCCAGTCCTAAATGGAGTTGAATCACTTGCACTTTCTGGTCCTATGAGCAAGAGTTGTTTTCTGGTAAGGAAAGTCACTATTGCACTCCCATTGCCATATACAGTGCAAATAGCACTCGCATCTGTTCCCAGCAAGTACAGTGTATCGGACTGAAGAGGAGCTACTGTTCTTGTCAGTTTCCTAAGCAGAGTTGAACTAGATATGGTCCGTGTGTAGGAAGCGCAGTTCTTTTGTTCTGAGCAAGCTCACTGTTCTGGCCCTATAGGAAAAACAGTAGAGTAGAAGAGTGCTCTTTTCTCTAAAGCAGAGTGTGTTTCTTGTAAGGCGAGCTAGCGTTTGTTTCCCAGTCCTAAATGAAGTTGAAACACATGCAGTTTCTGGTCCTACGAGCAAGAGTTGTTTTATGGTAAGAATAGTCACTATTGTGCTGCCATTGCCATTCACCGGACAAATAGCACTGGCGTCTGTTCCCTGCAAGTACAGTGTATTGGACTAAAGGGGATCTACTGTTCTTGTCAGGTTCCTAAGCAGAGTTGAACTAGATATGGCCCGTGTGTGTAGGAAGCACAGTTATTATATTCTGAGCAAGCTCACTGTTCTGGCCCTATAGGAAACACAGTAGATTAGAAGAGTGATCTTTTCTCAAAGTAGAGTGTGTTTCTTGTAAGGCAAGCCAGCGTTTTTTTCCCAGTCCTACATGGAGTTGAATCACATGCAGTTTCTGGTCCTACGAGCAAGAGTTGTTTTCTGGTAAGGAAAGTCACTATTGCGCTCCCATTGCCATACACAGTGCAAATAGCACTCGCGTCTGATCCCAGCAAGTACAGTGTATCAGACTGAAGCTGAGCTACTGTTCTTCTCAGTTTCCTAAGCAGAGTTGAACTAGATATGGACCGTGTGTGTAGGAAGCACAGTTCTTTTGTTCTGAGCAATCTCACCGTTCTGGCCCTATGGGAAACACAGTAGAGTAGAAGAGTGCTCTTTTCTCAAAAGCAGAGTGTGTTTCTTGTAAGGCGAGCTACTGTTTGTTTCCCAGGCCTAAATGGAGTTGAGTCACATGCAGTTTTTTGTCCTACGAGCAAGAGTTGTTTTCTGGTAAGACGAGTCACTATTGTGCTCCCATTGCCATACACAGTGCAAATAGCACTCGCGTCTGTTCCCAGCAAGTACAGTGTATTGGACTGAATAGAATCTACTGTTCTTTTCAGTTTCCTAAGCAGAGGTGCACTAGATATGGCCCATGTGTTCAGGAAGCACAGTTCTTTTCTTCTGAGCAAGCTCACTGTTCGGACCCCTTAGGAAACACAGTAGACTAGAAGAGTGCTCCTTTCTCTAAAGCAGAGTGTGTTTCTTGTAAAGTAAGCTAGCGTTTGTTTCCCAGTCCTAAATGGAGTTGAATCCCATGCAGTATCTGGTACTATGAGCAAGAGTTGTTTTCTGGTAAGGAAAGTCACTATTGCGCTGCCATTGCCATACACAGGACAAATAGCACTGGCGTCTGTTGCCAGCTAGTACAGTGTATTGGACTGAAGAGGTTCTACTGTACTTGTCAGGTTCCTAATCAGAGTTGAACTACATATGGTCCGTGTGTGTAGGAATCACAGTTCTTTTGTTCTGACAAGCTCACTGTTTGGACCCCATAGGAAACACAGTAGACTAGAAGAGTGCTCCTTTCTCTAAAGCAGAGCGTGTTTCTTGTAAGGTGAGCTAGCGTTTGTTTCCCAGTCCTAAATGGAGTTGAATCCCATGCATTTTCTGGTACTATGTGCAAGAGTTGTTTTCTGGTAAGGAAAGTCACTATTGCGCTGCCATTGCCTTACACAGGACAAATAGCACTGGCGTCTGTTGCCAGCAAGTACAGTGTATTGGACTGAAGAGGATCTACTGTTCTTGTCAGGTTCCTAAGCACACTTGAACTAGATATGGCCGTGTGTGTAGGAAGCACAATTTTTTTTGTTCTGAGCAAGCTCACTGTTTGGACCCCATAGGAAACACAGAAGAGTAGACGAGTGCTCTTTTCTCAAAAGCAGAGTGTGTTTCATGTAAGGCAAGCTAGCATTTGTTTCTCAGTCCTAAATGGAGTTGAATCATATGCAGTTTCTGGTCCTACGAGCAAGAGTTGTTTTCTGGTAAGGAAGTCACTATTGCACTGACATTGCCATACACAGTGCAAATAGCACTCCCGTCTGTTCCTAGCAAGTACAGTGTATTGGACTGAAGAGGAGCTACTGTTCTTCTCAGTTTCCTAAGCAGAGTTGAACTAGATATGCCCCGTGTGTGTAGGAAGCACAGTTCTTTTGTTCTGAGCAAGCTCACTGTTCTAGCCATATGGGAAACACAGTAGAGTAGACGAGTGTTCTTTTCTCAAAAGCAGAGTGTGTTTCTCGTAAGGCGAGCTAGAGTTTGTTTCCCAGTCCTAAATGTAGTTGAGTCACATGCAGTTTTTTGTCCTATGAGCAAGAGTTGTTTTCTGGTAAGACGAGTCACTATTGTGCTCCAATTGCCCTACACAGTTCAAATAGCACTCGCGTCTGTTCCCAGCAAGTACAGTGTATTGGCCTAAATAGGATCTACTGTTCTTTTCAGTTTCCTAAGCAGAGTTGAACTAGATATGGTCCATGTGTGTAGGAAGCACATTTCTTTTGTTCTGAGCAAGCTCACTGTTTGGACCCAATAGAAAACACAGTAGAGTAGAAGAGTGCTCTTTTCTCAAAAGCAGAGTGTGTTTCATTTAAGGAGAGCTAGCATTTGTTTCCCAGTCCTAAATGGAGTTGAATCACTTGCACTTTCTGGTCCTATGAGCAAGAGTTGTTTTCTGGTAAGGAAAGTCACTATTGCACTCCCATTGCCATATACAGTGCAAATAGCACTCGCATCTGTTCCCAGCAAGTACAGTGTATCGGACTGAAGAGGAGCTACTGTTCTTGTCAGTTTCCTAAGCAGAGTTGAACTAGATATGGACCGTGTGTGTAGGAAGCACAGTTCTTTTGTTCTGAGCAATCTCACCGTTTTGGCCCTATGGGAAACACAGTAGAGTAGAAGAGTGTTCTTTTCTCAAAAGCAGAGTGTGTTTCTTGTAAGGCGAGCTACTGTTTGTTTCCAAGGCCTAAATGGAGTTGAGTCACATGCAGTTTTTTGTCCTAAGAGCAAGAGTTGTTTTCTGGTAAGACGAGTCACTATTGTGCTCCCATTGCCATACACAGTGCAAATAGCACTCGCGTCTGTTCCCAGCAAGTACAGTGTATTGGACTGAATAGAATCTACTGTTCTTTTCAGTTTCCTAAGCAGAGGTGCACTAGATATGGCCCATGTGTGCAGGAAGCACAGTTCTTTTGTTCAGAGCAAGCTCACTGTTCGGACCCCATAGGAAACACAGTAGACTAGAAGAGTGCTCCTTTCTCTAAAGCAGAGTGTGTTTTTTGTAAGGTGAGCTAGCGTTTGTTTCCCAGTCCTAAATGGAGTTGAATCCCATGCAGTTTCTGGTAGTATGAGCAAGAGTTGTTTTCTGGTAAGGAAAGTCACTATTGCGCTGCCATTGCCATACACATTACAAATAGCACTGGCGTCTGTTGCCAGCAAGTACAGTGTATTGGACTGAAGAGGATCTACTGTACTTGTCAGGTTCCTAAGCACACTTGAACGAGATATGGCCGTGTGTGTAGGAAGCACAATTTTTTTTGTTCTGAGCAAGTTCACAGTTTGGACCCCATAGGAAACACAGTAGAGTAGAAGAGTGCTCTTTTCTCAAAAGCAGACTGTGTTTCTTGTAAGGCGAGCTAGCGTTTGTTTCCCAGTCCTAAATGGAGTTGAATCACAAGAAGTTTCTGGTCCTAAGAGCAAGAGTTGTTTTCTGGTAAGGAAAGTCACTATTGTGCTCCCATTGCCATACACAGTGCAAATAGCACTCCCGTCTGTTCCTAGCAAGTACAGTGTATTGGACTGAAGAGGAGCTACTGTTCTTCTCAGTTTCCTAAGCAGAGTTGAACTAGATATGCCCCGTGTGTGTAGGAAGCACAGTTCTTTTGTTCTGAGCAAGCTCACTGTTCTAGCCATATTGGAAACACAGTAGAGTAGAAGAGTGTTCTTTTCTCAAAAGCAGAGTGTGTTTCTTGTAAGGCGAGCTAGAGTTTGTTTCCAAGTCCTAAATGTAGTTGAGTCACATGCAGTTTTTTGTCCTATGAGCAAGAGTTGTTTTCTGGTAAGACGAGTCACTATTGTGCTCCAATTTCCATACACAGTGCAAATAGCACTCGCGTCTGTTCCCAGCAAGTACAGTGTATTGGACTGAATAGGATCTACTGTTCTTTTCAGTTTCCTAAGCAGAGTTGAACTAGATATGGTCCATGTGTGTAGGAAGCACAGTCCTTTTGTTCTGAGCAAGCTCACTGTTTGGACACCATAGGAAACACAGTAGAGTAGAAGAGTGCTCTTTTCTCAAAAGCACAGTGTGTTTCATGTAAGGCGAGCTAGCATTTGTTTCCCAGTCCTAAATGGAGTTGAATCACATGCACCTTCTGGTCCTATGAGCAAGAGTTGTTTTCTGGTAAGGAAAGTCACTATTGCACTCCCATTGCCATATACAGTGCAAATAGCGCTCGCGTCTGTTCCCAGCAAGTACAGTGTATCGGACTGAAGAGGAGCTACTGTTCTTCTCAGTTTCCTAAACAGAGTTGAACTAGATATGGCCCATGTGTGTAGGAAGCACAGTTCTTTTGTTCTGAGCAAGCTCACTGTTCTGGCCCTATAGGAAACACAGTAGAGTAGAAGAGTGCTCTTTTCTCTAAAGCAGAGTGTCTTTCTTGTAAGGTGAGCTAGCGTTTGTTTCCCAGTCCTAAATGAAGTTGAAACACATGCAGTTTCTGGTCCTACGAGCAAGAGTTTTTTTATGGTAAGAATAGTCACTATTGTGCTGCCATTGCCATACACCGGACAAATAGCACTGGCGTCTGTTGCCAGCAAGTACAGTGTATTGGACTAAAGGGGATCTACTGTTCTTGTCAGGTTCCTAAGCAGAGTTGAACTAGATATGTCCCGTGTGTGTAGGAAGCACAGTTATTATGTTCTGAGCAAGCTCACTCTTCTGGCCCTATAGGAAACACAGTAGAGTAGAAGAGTGCTCTTTTCTCAAAAGTAGAGTGTGTTTCTTGTAAGGCAAGCTGGAGTTTTTTTCCCAGTCCTAAATGGAGTTGAATCACATGCAGTTTTTGGTCCTAAGAGCAAGAGTTGTTTTCTGGTAAGGAAAGACACTATTGCGCTCCCATTGCCTTACACAGTGCAAATAGCACTCGCGTCTGATCCCAGCAAGTACAGTGTATCGGACTGAAGAGGAGCTACTGTTCTTCTCAGTTTCCTAAGCAGAGTTGAACTAGATATGGCCCGTGTGTGTAGGAAGCACAGTTCTTTTGTTCTGAGCAATCTCACCGTTTTGGCCCTATGGGAAACACAGTAGAGTAGAAGAGTGCTCTTTTCTCAAAAGCAGAGGGTGTTTCTTGTAAGGCGAGCTACTGTTTGTTTCCCAGTCCTAAAGGGAGTTGAGTCACATGCAGTTTTTTGTCCTACGAGCAAGAGTTGTTTTCTGGTAAGACGAGTCACTATTGTGCTCCTTTGCCATACACAGTGCAAATAGCACTCGCGTCTGTTCCCAGCAAGTACAGTGTATTGGACTGAATAGGATCTACTGTTCTTTTCAGTTTCCTAAGCAGAGGTGCACTAGATATGGCCCATGTGTGTAGGAAGCACAGTTCTTTTGTTCTGAACAAGCTCACTGTTCATACCCCATTGGAAACTCAGTAGAGTAGAAGAGTGCTCTTTTCTCCAAAGCAGAGTGTGTTTCATGTAAGGCGAGGTAGTGTTTATTTCCCTGTCCTAAATGGAGTTGAATCACATGCAGTTTCTGGTCCTATGAGCAAGAGTTGTTTTCTGGTAAGGAAAGTCACTATTGCACTCCCTTTGCCATACACAGTGCAAATAGCACTCGCGTCTGTTCCCAGCAAGTACAGTGTTGGACTGAAGAGGAGCTACTGTTCTTGTCAGGTTCCTAATCAGAGTTGAACTACATATGGTCCGTGTTTGTAGGAAGCAAAGTTCTTTTGTTCTGAGCAAGATCACTGTTTGGACCCCATAGGAAACACAGTAGACTAGAAGAGTGCTCCTTTCTCTAAAGCAGAGTGTGTTTCTTGTAGGGCAAGCAAGCGTTTGTTTCCTAGTCCTAAATGGAGTTGTATCACAAGCAGTTTCTGGTCCTACGAACAAGAGTTGTTTTATGGTAAGGAAAGTCACTATTGCGCTGCCATTGCCATACACAGGACAAATAGCACTGGCGTCTGTTGCCAGCAAGTACAGTGTTTTGGACTGAAGAGGATCTACTGTTCTTGTCAGGTTCCTAAGCAGACTTGAACTAGATATGGCCGTGTGTGTAGGAAGCACAATTTTTTTTTGTTCTGAGCAAGCTCACTGTTTGGACCCCATAGGAAACACAGTAGAGTAGAAGAGTGCTCTTTTCTCAAAAGCAGACTGTGTTTCTTGTAAGGAGAGGTAGCGTTTGTTTCCCAGTCCTAAATGGAGTTGAATCACATGCAGTTTCTGGTCCTATGAGCAAGAGTTGTTTTCTGGTAAGGAAAGACCCTATTGCTCTCCCATTGCCATATACATTGCAAATATCACTCGCGTCTGTTCCCAGCAAGTACAGTGTATCGGACTGAAGAGAAGCTACTGTTCTTTTCAGTTTCCTATGCAGAGTTGAACTAGATATGGCCCGTGTGTAGGAAGCACAGTTCTTTTGCTCTGAGCAAGCTCACTGTTCTGGCCCTATAGGAAACACAGTAGAGTAGAAGAGTGCTCTTTTCTCAAAAGCACAGTGTGTTTCATGTCATGGCGAGCTAGCGTTTGTTTCCCAGTCCTAAATGGAGTTGAGTCACATGCAGTTTTTTGTTCTATGAGCAAGAGTTGTTTTCTGGTAAGGAAAGTCACTATTGCACTCCCATTGCCATATATGGTGCAAATAGCACTCGCGTATGTTCCCAGCAAGTACAGTGTATAGGACTTAAGAGGAGCTACTGTTCTTGTCAGTTTCCTAAGCAGAGTTGAACTAGATATGGCCCGTGAGTGTACGAAGCACAGTTCTTTTGTTCTGAGCAAGCTCACCGTTCAGGCCCTATGGGAAACACAGTAGAGCAGAAGAGTGCTCTTTTCTCTAAAGGAGAGTGTATTTCTTGTAAGGCGAGCTAGCGTTTGTTTCCCAGTCCTAAATGGAGTTGAAACACATGCAGTTTCTGGTCCTACTAGCAAGAGTTGTTTTATGGTAAGAGTAGTCACTATTGCGCTGCCATTGCCATACACAGGACAAATAGCACTGGCGTCTGTTCCCAGCAAGTACAGTGTATTGGACTAAAGGGGATCTACTGTTCTTGTCAGGTTCCTAAGCAGAGTTGAACTAGATATGGCCCGTGTGTGTAGGAAGCACAGTTATTATGTTCTGAGCAAGCTCACTGTTCTGGCCCTATGGGAAACACAATAGAGTAGAAGAGTGTTCTTTTCTCAAAAGCATAGTGTGTTTCTTGTAAGGCGAGCTAGCCTTGGTTTCCCAGTCCTAAATGGAGTTGTATCCCATGCAGTTTCTGGTACTATGAGCAAGAGTTGTTTTCTGGTAAGGAAAGTCACTATCGCGCTGCCACTGCCATACACAGGACAAATAGCACTGGCGTCTGTTGCCAGCAAGTACAGTGTATTGGATGGAAGAGGATCTACTGTTCTTGTCAGGTTCCTAAGCAGACATGAACTAGATATGGCCGTGTGTGTAGGAAGCACAATTTTTTTTGTTCTGAGCAAGCTCACTGTTTGGACCCCATAGGAAACACAGTAGAGTAGAAGAGTGCTCTTTTCTCAAAAGCAGACTGTGTTTCTTGTAAGGCGAGCTAGCGTTTGTTTCCCAGTCATAAATGGACTTGAATCCCATGCAGTTTCTGGTACTATGAGCAAGAGTTGTTTTCTGGTAAGGAAAGACACTATTGCGCTCCCATTGCCATACACAGTGCAATTAGCACTTGCGTCTGTTCCCAGCAAGTACAGTGTATTGGACTGAAGAGGAGCTACTGTTCTTGTCAGTTTCCTAAGCAGAGTTGAACTAGATATGGCCCGTGTGTAGAAAGCACAGTTCTTTTGTTGTGAGTAAGCTCACTCTTCTGGCCCTATAGGAAACACAGGAGAGTAGTAGAGTGCTGTTTTCTCAAAAGCAGAGTGTGTTTCTTGTAAGGCGAGCTAGAGTTTGTTTCCCAGTCCTAAATGGTGTTGAGTCACATGCAGTTTTTTGTCCTATGAACAAGAGTAGTTTTCTGGTAAGACGAGTCACTATTGTGCTCCCATTGACATATACAGTGCAAATAGCACTCGCGTCTGTTCCCAGCAAGTACAGTGTATTGGCCTAAAGGGGATCAACTGTTCTTGTCAGTTTCCTAAGCAGAGTTGAACTAGATATGGTCCGTGTGTGTAGGAAGCACAGTTCTTTTGTTCTGACCAAGCTCACTGTTCTGGCCCTATAGGAAACACAGTAGAGTACAAGAGTGCTCCTTTCTCTATAGCAGAGTGTGTTTCTTGTAAGGCAAGCTAGCGTTTGTTTCTTAGTCCTAAATGGAGTTGAATCACATGCAGTTTCTGGTCCTACAAGCAAGAGTTGTTTTCTGGTAAGGAAGGTCACTATTGCGCTCCCATTGCCACACACACACACTGCAAATAGCACTCTCGTCTGTTCCCAGCAAGTACAGTGTTGGACTGAAGAGGAGCTACTGTTCTTGTCAGGTTCCTAATCAGAGTTGAACTACATATGGTCCCTGTGTGTAGGAAGCACAGTTCTTTTGTTCTGAGCAAGCTCACCATTCTGGCCATATAGGAAACACAGTAGAGTAGAAGAGTGCTCTTTTCTCTAAAGCAGAGTGTGATTCTTGTAAGGCGAGGTAGCATTTGTTTCCCAGTCCTAAATGGAGTTGAAACACATGCAGTTTCTGGTTCTACGAGCAAGAGTTGTTTTATGTTAAGAATAATCACTATTGCGCTGACATTGCCATACACAGGACAAATAGCACTGGCGTCTGTTCCCAGCAAGTACAGTGTATTGGCCTAAAGGGGATCTACTGTTCTTGTCAGTTTCCTAAGCAGAGTTGAACTAGATATGGCCCGTGTGTGTAGGAAGCACAGTTCTTTTGTTCTGAGCAAGCTCACTGTTCGGACCCGATATTAAACACAGGAGAATAGAAGAGTGCACTTTTCTCAAAAGCAGAGTGTGTTTCATGTAAGGCAAGGTAGCGTTTGTTTCCCAGTTCTAAATGGAGTTGAATCACATGCAGTTTCTCGTCCTATTGGGCAAGAGTTTTTTTTCTGGTAAGGAAAGTCACTATTGCACTCCCATTGCCATACACAGTGCAAATAGCACTGGCGTCTGTTCCCAGCAAGTACAGTGTATCGGACTGAAGAGGAGCTACTGTTCTTGTCAGTTTCCTAAGCAGAGTTGTACTAGATATGGCCCGTGTGTGTAGGAAGCTCAGTTCCTATGTTCTGAGCAAGCTCACCGTTCTGGCCCTATGGGAAACACAGTAGAGTAGAAGAGTGCTCTTTCCTCAAAAGCAGAGTGTGTTTCTTGTAAGGCGAGCTAGAGTTTGTTTCCCAGTCCTAAATGGAGTTGAGTCACATGCAGTTTTTTTCCTACGAGCAAGAGTTTCTTTCTGGTAAGACGAGTCATAATTGTGCTCCCATTGCCATACACAGTGCAAATAGCACTCGTATCTGTTCCCAGCAAGTACAGTGTATTGGACTGAATAGGATCTACTGTTTTTTTCAGTTTCCTAAGTAGAGGGGAACTAGATATGGCCCATGTGTGTAGGAAGCACAGTTCTTTTGTTCTAAGCAAGCTCATTGTTCGGACCCCATAGGAAACGCAGTAGAGTAGAAGAGTGCTCTTTTCTCAAAAGCAGAGTGTGTTTCTTGTAAGGCAAGCTAGTGTTTGTTTCCTGGTCCTAAATGGAATTGAATCACATGCAGTTTCTGGTTCTACAAACAAGAGTTGTTTTCTGTTAAGGAAAGTCACTATTGCGCTCCTTTTGCCATTCACAGTGCATATAGCTCTCGCGTCTGTTCCCAGCAAGTACAGTGTTGGACTGAAGAGGAGCTACTGTTCTTGTCAGGTTCCTAAGCAGAGTTGAACTACATATGGTCCATGTGTGTAGGAAGCACAGTTCTTTTGTTCTGAGCAAGCTCACTGTTTGGACCCCATAGGAAACACACTAGACTAGAAGAGTGCTCTTTTCTCTAAAGCAGAGTATGTTTCTTGTAAGGCGAGCTAGCGTTTGTTTCCCAGTCCTAAATGGAGTTGAATTCCATGCAGTTTCTCGTACTATGAGCAAGAGTTGTTTTTTGGTTAGGAAAGTCACTATTGCGCTCCCATTGCCATATTCAGTGCAAATAGCACTCGCGTCTGTTCCCAGCAAGTACAGTGTATTGGACTGAAGAGGAGCTACTGTTCTTGTCAGTTTCCTAAGCAGAGTTGAACTAGATATGGCCCGTGTGTAGGAAGCACAGTTCTTTTCTTCTGAGCAAGCTCACTGTTCTGGCCCTATAGGAAACACAGTAGAGTAGAAGAGTGCTCTTTTCTCTAAAGCAGAGTGTGTTTATTGTAAGGCGAGCTAGAGTTTGTTTCCCAGTCCTAAATGAATTGAAACACATGCAGTTTCTGGTCCTACAAGCAAGAGTTGTTTTATGGTAAGAATAGTCACTATTGCGCTGCCATTGCCATACACAGGACAAATAGCACTGGCGTCTGTTCCCAGCAAGTACAGTGTATTGGACTAAAGGGGATCTACTGTTCTTGTCAGGTTCCTAAGCAGAGTTGAACTAGATATGGCCCGTGTGTGTAGGAAGCACAGTTATTATGTTCTGAGCAAGCTCACTGTTCTGGCCCTATAGGAAACACAGTAAAGGAGAAGAGTGCTCTTTTCTCAAAAGCAGATTGTGTTTCTTGTAAGGCAAGCTAGCGATTTTTTCCCAGTCCTAAATGGAGTTGAATCACATGCAGTTTCTGGTCCTACGAGCAAGAGATGTTTTCTGGTAAGGAAAGTCACTATTGCGCTCCCTTTGCCATACACAGTGGAAATAGCACTTGCGTCTGATCCCAGCAGGTACAGTGTATCGGACTGAAGAGGAGCTACTGTTCTTGTCAGTTTCCTAAGCAGAGTTGAACTAGATATGGCCCGTGTGTGTAGGAAGCCCAGTTTTTTTGTTCTGAGCAAGCTCACCGTTCTGGCCCTATAGGAAACACAGTAGAATTAAGAGTGCTCTTTTCTCAAAAGCAGAGTGTGTTTCTTGTAAGGCGAGCTAGAGTTTGTTTCCCATTCCTAAATGGAGTTGAGTCACATGCAGTTTTATGTCCTATGAGCAAGAGTTGTTTTCTGGTAAGTCGAGTCACTATTGTGCTCCCATTGCCATACACAGTGCAAATAGCACTCGCGTCTGTTCCCAGCAAGTACAGTGTATTGGACTGAATAGGATCTACTGTTTTTTTCAGTTTCCTAAGCAGAGGTGAACTATATGGCCCATGTGTGTAGGAAGCACAGTTCTTTTGTTCTGAGCAAGCTCACTGTTCGGACCCCATAGGAAACACAGTAGAGTAGAAGAGTGCTCTTTTTTCAAAAGCAGAGTGTGTTTAATGTAAGGCGAGGTAGCGTTTGTTTCCCAGTCCTAAATGGAGTTGAATCACATGCAGTTTCTGGTCCTATGAGGAAGAGTTGTTTTCTGGTGAGGAAAGTCACTATTGCACTCCCATTGCCATACACAGTGCAAATAGCACTGGCGTCTGTTCCCAGCAAGTACAGTGTATCGGACTGAAGAGGAGCTACTGTTCTTGTCAGTTTCCTAAGCAGAGTTGAACTAGATATGGCCCGTGTGTGTAGGAAGCTCAGTTCTTATGTTCTGAGCAAGCTCACTGTTCTGGCCCTATAGGAAACACAGTAGAGTAGAAGAGTGCTCTTTTCTCTAAAGCAGAGTGTGTTTCTTGTAGGGCAAGCTAGCGTTTGTTTCCTAGTCCTAATTGGAGTTGAATCACATGCAGTTTCTGGTACTATGAGCAAGAGTTGTTTTCTGGTAAGGAAAGTCACTATTGTGCTCCCATTGCCATACACAGTACAAATAGCACTCGCGTCTGTTCCCAGCAAGTACAGTGTTGAACTGAAGAGGAGCTACTGTTCTTGTCAGGTTACTAATCAGAGTTGACTACATATGGTCTCTGTGTGTAGGAAGCACAGTTATTTTGTTCTGAGCAAGCTCACTGTTTGGACCGCATAGGAAACACAGTAGACTAGAAGAGTGCACCTTTCTCTAAAGCAGAGTGTGTTTCTTGTAAGGCAAGCTAGCATTTGTTTGCCAGTCCTAAATGAAGTTGAATCCCATGCAGTTTCTGGTACTATGAGCAAGAGTTGTTTTCTGGTAAGGAAAGTCACTATTGCGCTGCCATTGCCATACACAGGACAAATAGCAATGGCGTCTATTGCCAGCAAGTACAGTGTATTGGACTGAAGAGGATCTACTGTTCTTGTCAGGTTCCTAAGCAGACTTGAACTAGATATGGCCGTGTGTGTAGGAAGCACAATTTTTTTTGTTCTGAGCAAGCTCACTGTTTGGACCCCATAGGAAACACAGTAGAGTAGAAGAGTGCTCTTTTCTCAAAAGCAGACTGTGTTTCTTGTAAGGCGATCTAGCGTTTGTTTCCCAGTCCTAAATGGAGTTGAATCACATGCAGTTTCTGGTCCTACGAGCAAGAGTTATTTTCTTAAGGAAAGTCACTATTGCGCTCCCATTGCCATACACAGTGCAAATAGCACTCCCGTATGTTCCTAGCAAGTACAGTGTATTGGACTGAAGAGGAGCTACTGTTCTTCTCAGTTTCCTAAGCAGAGTTGAACTAGATATGCCCCGTGTGTGTAGGAAGCACAGTTCTTTTGTTCTGAGCAAGCTCATTTTTCTAGTCCTATGGGAAACACAGTAGAGTAGAAGAGTGTTCTTTTCTCAAAAGCAGAGTGTGTTTCTTGTAAGGCGAGCTAGAGTTTGTTTCCCAGTCCTAAATGTAGTTGAGTCACATTCAGTTTTTTGTCCTATGACCAAGAGTTGTTTTCTGGTAAGACGAGTCACTATTGTGTTCCAATTGCCCTACACAGTGCAAATAGCACTCGCGTCTGTTCCCAGCAAGTACAGTGTATTGGACTGAAGAGGATCTACTGTTTTTTTCAGTTTCCTAAGCAGAGTTGAACTACATATGGCCCATGTGTGTAGGAAGCACAGTTCTTTTGTTTTGAGCAAGCTCACTGTTTGGACCCCATAGGAAACACAGTAGAGTAGAAGAGTGTTCTTTTCTCAAAAGCAGAGTGTGTTTCATGTAAGGCGAGCTAGCATTTGTTTCCCAGTCCTAAATGGAGTTGAATCACATGCACTTTCTGGTCCTATGAGCAAGAGTTGTTTTCTGGTAAGGAAAGTCACTATTGCACTCCCATTGCCATATACAGTGCAAATAGCACTCGCTTCTGTTCCCAGCAAGTACAGTGTATTGGACTGAATAGGATCTACTGTTCTTTTCAGTTTCCTAAGCAGAGGTGAACTATATGGCCCATGTGTGTAGGAAGCACAGTTCTTTTGTTCTGAGCAAGCTCACTGTTCGGACCCCATAGGAAAAACAGTAGAGTAGAAGAGTGCTCTTTTTTCAAAAGCAGAGTGTGTTCAATGTAAGGCGAGGTAGCGTTTGTTTCCCAGTCCTAAATGGAGTTGAGTCACATGCAGTTTCTGGTCCTATGAGCAAGAGTTGTTTTCTGGTAAGGAAAGTCACTATTGCACTCCCATTGCCATACACAGTGCAAATAGCACTGGCGTCTGTTCCCAGCAAGTACAGTGTATCGGACTGAAGAGGAGCTACTGTTCTTGTCAGTTTCCTAAGCAGAGTTGAACTAGATATGGCTCATGTGTGTAGGAAGCACAGTTCTTTTGTTCTAAGCAAGCTCATTGTTCGGACCCCATAGGAAACGCAGTAGAGTAGAAGAGTGCTCTTTTCTCAAAAGCAGAGTGTGTTTCTTGTAAGGCAAGCTAGTGTTTGTTTCCTGGTCCTAAATGGAATTGAATCACATGCAGTTTCTGGTTCTACAAACAAGAGTTGTTTTCTGGTAAGGAAAGTCACTATTGCGCTCCTTTTGCCATTCACAGTGCATATAGCACTCGCGTCTGTTCCCAGCAAGTACAGTGTTGGACTGAAGAGGAGCTACTGTTCTTGTCAGGTTCCTAAGCAGAGTTGAACTACATATGGTCCATGTGTGTAGGAAGCACAGTTCTTTTGTTCTGAGCAAGCTCACTGTTTGGACCCCATAGGAAACACACTAGACTAGAAGAGTGCTCTTTTCTCTAAAGCAGAGTATGTTTCTTGTAAGGCGAGCTAGCGTTTGTTTCCCAGTCCTAAATGGAGTTGAATCCCATGCAGTTTCTCGTACTATGAGCAAGAGTTGTTTTTTGGTAAGGAAAGTCACTATTGCGCTCCCATTGCCATATTCAGTGCAAATAGCACTCGCGTCTGTTCCCAGCAAGTACAGTGTATTGGACTGAAGAGGAGCTACTGTTCTTGTCAGTTTCCTAAGCAGAGTTGAACTAGATATGGCCCGTGTGTAGGAAGCACAGTTCTTTTCTTCTGAGCAAGCTCACTGTTCTGGCCCTATAGGAAACACAGCAGAGTAGAAGAGTGCTCTTTTCTCTAAAGCAGAGTGTGTTTCTTGTAAGGCGAGCTAGAGTTTGTTTCCCAGTCCTAAATGGAGTTGAAACACATGCAGTTTCTGGTCCTACGAGCAAGAGTTGTTTTATGGTAAGAATAGTCACTATTGCGCTGCCATTGCCATACACAGGACAAATAGCACTGGCGTCTGTTCCCAGCAAGTACAGTGTATTGGACTAAAGGGGATCTACTGTTCTTGTCAGGTTCCTAAGCAGAGTTGAACTAGATATGGCCCGTGTGTGTAGGAAGCACAGTTATTATGTTCTGAGCAAGCTCACTGTTCTGGCCCTATAGGAAACACAGTAGAGAAGAAGAGTGCTCTTTTCTCAAAAGCAGAGTGTGTTTCTTGTAAGGCAAGCTAGCGATTTTTTCCCAGTCCTAAATGGAGTTGAATCACATGCAGTTTCTGGTCCTACGAGCAAGAGATGTTTTCTGGTAAGGAAAGTCACTATTGCGCTCCCATTGCCATACACAGTGGAAATAGCACTTGCGTCTGATCCCAGCAGGTACAGTGTATCGGACTGAAGAGGAGCTACTGTTCTTGTCAGTTTCCTAAGCAGAGTTGAACTAGATATGGCCCGTGTGTGTAGGAAGCCCAGTTTTTTTGTTCTGAGCAAGCTCACCGTTCTGGCCCTATAGGAAACACAGTAGAATTAAGAGTGCTCTTTTCTCAAAAGCAGAGTGTGTTTCTTGTAAGGCGAGCTAGCGTTTGTTTCCCATTCCTAAATGGAGTTGAGTCACATGCAGTTTTATGTCCTATGAGCAAGAGTTGTTTTCTGGTAAGACGAGTCACTATTGTGCTCCCATTGCCATACACAGTGCAAATAGCACTCGCGTCTGTTCCCAGCAAGTACAGTGTATTGGACTGAATAGGATCTACTGTTTTTTTCAGTTTCCTAAGCAGAGGTGAACTATATGGCCCATGTGTGTAGGAACCACAGTTCTTTTGTTCTGAGCAAGCTCACTGTTCGGACCCCATAGGAAACACAGTAGAGTAGAAGAGTGCTCTTTTTTCAAAAGCAGAGTGTGTTTAATGTAAGGCGAGGTAGCGTTTGTTTCCCAGTCCTAAATGGAGTTGAATCACATGCAGTTTCTGGTCCTATGAGGAAGAGTTGTTTTCTGGTGAGGAAAGTCACTATTGCACTCCCATTGCCATACACAGTGCAAATAGCACTGGCGTCTGTTCCCAGCAAGTACAGTGTATCGGACTGAAGAGGAGATACTGTTCTTGTCAGTTTCCTAAGCAGAGTTGAACTAGATATGGCCCGTGTGTGTAGGAAGCTCAGTTCTTATGTTCTGAGCAAGCTCACTGTTCTGGCCTTATAGGAAACACAGTAGAGTAGAAGAGTGCTCTTTTCTCTAAAGCAGAGTGTGTTTCTTGTAGGGCAAGCTAGCGTTTGTTTCCTAGTCCTAATTGGAGTTGAATCACATGCAGTTTCTGGTCCTACGAGCAAGAGTTATTTCCTTAAGGAAAGTCACTATTGCGCTCCCATTGCCATACACAGTGCAAATAGCACTCCCGTCTGTTCCTAGCAAGTACAGTGTATTGGACTGAAGAGGAGCTACTGTTCTTCTCAGTTTCCTAAGCAGAGTTGAACTAGATATGCCCCGTGTGTGTAGGAAGCACAGTTCTTTTGTTCTGAGCAAGCTCATTTTTCTAGTCCTATGGGAAACACAGTAGAGTAGAAGAGTGTTCTTTTCTCAAAAGCAGAGTGTGTTTCTTGTAAGGCGAGCTAGAGTTTGTTTCCCAGTCCTAAATGTAGTTGAGTCACATGCAGTTTTTTGTCCTATGACCAAGAGTTGTTTTCTGGTAAGACGAGTCACTATTGTGTTCCAATTGCCCTACACAGTGCAAATAGCACTCGCGTCTGTTCCTAGCAAGTACAGTGTATTGGACTGAAGAGGATCTACTGTTTTTTTCAGTTTCCTAAGCAGAGTTGAACTACATATGGCCCATGTGTGTAGGAAGCACAGTTCTTTTGTTCTGAGCAAGCTCACTGTTTGGACCCCATAGGAAACACAGTAGAGTAGAAGAGTGTTCTTTTCTCAAAAGCAGAGTGTGTTTCATGTAAGGCGAGCTAGCATTTGTTTCCCAGTCCTAAATGGAGTTGAATCACATGCACTTTCTGGTCCTATGAGCAAGAGTTGTTTTCTGGTAAGGAAAGTCACTATTGCACTCCCATTGCCATATACAGTGCAAATAGAACTCGCGTCTGTTCCCAGCAAGTACAGT
Source organism: Peromyscus eremicus (assembly GCF_949786415.1). Taxonomy (NCBI): domain Eukaryota; kingdom Metazoa; phylum Chordata; class Mammalia; order Rodentia; family Cricetidae; genus Peromyscus; species Peromyscus eremicus. The sequence continues at coordinate 454,674 of NW_026734404.1, forward strand.
GTATTGGACTGAATAGGATCTACTGTTCTTTTCAGTTTCCTAAGCAGAGGTGAACTATATGGCCCATGTGTGTAGGAAGCACAGTTCTTTTGTTCTGAGCAAGCTCACTGTTCGGACCCCATAGGAAACACAGTAGAGTAGAAGAGTGCTCTTTTTTCAAAAGCAGAGTGTGTTTAATGTAAGGCGAGGTAGCTTTTGTTTCCCAGTCCTAAATGGAGTTGAATCACATGCAGTTTCTGGTCCTATGAGCAAGAGTTGTTTTCTGGTGAGGAAAGTCACTATTGCACTCCCATTGCCATACACAGTGCAAATAGCACTGGCGTCTGTTCCCAGCAAGTACAGTGTATCGGACTGAAGAGGAGCTACTGTTCTTGTCAGTTTCCTAAGCAGAGTTGAACTAGATATGGCCCGTGTGTGTAGGAAGCTCAGTTCTTATGTTCTGAGCAAGCTCATTGTTCTGGCCATACAGGAAACACAGTAGAGTAGAAGAGTGCTCTTTTCTCTAAAGCAGAGTGTGTTTCTTGTAGGGCAAGCTAGCGTTTGTTTCCTAGTACTAATTGGAGTTGAATCACATGCAGTTTCTGGTACTATGAGCAAGAGTTGTTTTCTGGTAAGGAAAGTCACTATTGTGCTCCCATTGCCATACACAGTGCAAATAGCACTCGCGTCTGTTCCCAGCAAGTACAGTGTTGGACTGAAGAGGAGCTACTGTTCTTGTCAGGTTCCTAATCAGAGTTGAACTACATATGGTCTCTGTGTGTAGGAAGCACAGTTCTTTTGTTCTGAGCAAGCTCACTGTTTGGACCCCATAGGAAACACAGTAGACTAGAAGAGTGCACCTTTCTCTAAAGCAGAGTGTGTTTCTTGTAAGGCAAGCTAGCATTTGTTTCCCAGTCCTAAATGAAGTTGAATCCCATGCAGTTTCTGGTACTATGAGCAAGAGTTGTTTTCTGGTAAGGAAAGTCACTATTGCGCTGCCATTGCCATACACAGGACAAATAGCACTGGCGTCTATTGCCAGCAAGTACAGTGTATTGGATTGAAGAGGATCTACTGTTCTTGTCAGGTTCCTAAGCAGACTTGAACTAGATATGGCCGTGTGTGTAGGAAGCACAATTTTTTTTGTTTTGAGCAAGCTCACTGTTTGGATCCCATAGGAAACACAGTAGAGTAGAAGAGTGCTCTTTTCTCAAAAGCATACTGTGTTTATTGTAAGGCGAGCTAGCGTTTGTTTCCCAGTCCTAAATGGAGTTGAATCACATGCAGTTTCTGGTCCTACGAGCAAGAGTTATTTTCTTAAGGAAAGTCACTATTGCGCTCCCATTGCCATACACAGTGCAAATAGCACTCCCGTCTGTTCCTAGCAAGTACAGTGTATTGGACTGAAGAGGAGCTACTGTTCTTCTCAGTTTCCTAAGCAGAGTTGAACTAGATATGCCCCGTGTGTGTAGGAAGCACAGTTCTTTTGTTCTGAGCAAGCTCATTTTTCTAGTCCTATGGGAAACACAGTAGAGTAGAAGAGTGTTCTTTTCTCAAAAGCAGAGTGTGTTTCTTGTAAGGCGAGCTAGAGTTTGTTTCCCAGTCCTAAATGTAGTTGAGTCACATTCAGTTTTTTGTCCTATGACCAAGAGTTGTTTTCTGGTAAGACGAGTCACTATTGTGTTCCAATTGCCCTACACAGTGCAAATAGCACTCGCGTCTGTTCCCATCAAGTACAGTGTATTGGACTGAAGAGGATCTACTGTTTTTTTCAGTTTCCTAAGCAGAGTTGAACTAGATATGGCCCATGTGTGTAGAAAGCACAGTTCTTTTGTTCTCAGCAAGCTCACTGTTTGGACCCCATAGGAAACACAGTAGAGTAGAAGAGTGTTCTTTTCTCAAAAGCAGAGTGTGTTTCATGTAAGGCGAGCTAGCATTTGTTTCCCAGTCCTAAATGGAGTTGAATCACATGCACTTTCTGGTCCTATGAGCAAGAGTTGTTTTCTGGTAAGGAAAGTCACTATTGCACTCCCATTGCCATATACAGTGCAAATAGAACTCGCGTCTGTTCCCAGCATGTACAGTGTATTGGACTGAATAGGATGTACTGTTCTTTTCAGTTTCCTAAGCAGAGGTGAACTATATGGCCCATGTGTGTAGGAAGCACAGTTCTTTTGTTCTGAGCAAGCTCACTGTTCGGACCCCATAGGAAACACAGTAGAGTAGAAGAGTGCTCTTTTTTCAAAAGCAGAGTGTGTTTAATGTAAGGCGAGGTAGCTTTTGTTTCCCAGTCCTAAATGGAGTTGAATCACATGCAGTTTCTGGTCCTATGAGCAAGAGTTGTTTTCTGGTGAGGAAAGTCACTATTGCACTCCCATTGCCATACACAGTGCAAATAGCACTGGCGTCTGTTCCCAGCAAGTACAGTGTATCGGACTGAAGAGGAGCTACTGTTCTTGTCAGTTTCCTAAGCAGAGTTGAACTAGATATGGCCCGTGTGTGTAGGAAGCTCAGTTCTTATGTTCTGAGCAAGCTCACTGTTCTGGCCATACAGGAAACACAGTAGAGTAGAAGAGTGCTCTTTTCTCTAAAGCAGAGTGTGTTTCTTGTAGGGCAAGCTAGCGTTTGTTTCCTAGTACTAATTGGAGTTGAATCACATGCAGTTTCTGGTACTATGAGCAAGAGTTGTTTTCTGGTAAGGAAAGTCACTATTGTGCTCCCATTGCCATACACAGTGCAAATAGCACTCGCGTCTGTTCCCAGCAAGTACAGTGTTGGACTGAAGAGGAGCTACTGTTCTTGTCAGGTTCCTAATCAGAGTTGAACTACATATGGTCTCTGTGTGTAGGAAGCACAGTTCTTTTGTTCTGAGCAAGCTCACTGTTTGGACCCCATAGGAAACACAGTAGACTAGAAGAGTGCACCTTTCTCTAAAGCAGAGTGTGTTTCTTGTAAGGCAAGCTAGCATTTGTTTCCCAGTCCTAAATGAAGTTGAATCCCATGCAGTTTCTGGTACTATGAGCAAGAGTTGTTTTCTGGTAAGGAAAGTCACTATTGCGCTGCCATTGCCATACACAGGACAAATAGCACTGGCGTCTATTGCCAGCAAGTACAGTGTATTGGACTGAAGAGGATCTACTGTTCTTGTCAGGTTCCTAAGCAGACTTGAACTAGATATGGCCGTGTGTGTAGGAAGCACAATTTTTTTTTGTTCTGAGCAAGCTCACTGTTTGGACACCATAGGAAACACAGTAGAGTAGAAGAGTGCTCTTTTCTCAAAAGCAGACTGTGTTTCTTGTAAGGCGAGCTAGTGTTTGTTTCCCAGTCCTAAATGGAGTTGAATCACATGAAGTTTCTGGTCCTACGAGCAAGAGTTATTTTCTTAAGGAAAGTCACTATTGCGCTCCCATTGCCATACACAGTGCAAATAGCACTCCCGTCTGTTCCTAGCAAGTACAGTGTATTGGACTGAAGAGGAGCTACTGTTCTTCTCAATTTCCTAAGCAGAGTTGAACTAGATATGCCCGTGTGTAGGAAGCACAGTTCTTTTGTTCTGAGCAAGCTCATTTTTCTAGTCTTATGGATAAAACAGTAGAGTAGAAGAGTGTTCTTTTCTCAAAAGCAGAGTGTGTTTCTTGTAAGGCGAGCTAGAGTTTGTTTCCCAGTCCAAAATGTAGTTGAGTCACATTCAGTTTTTTGTCCTATGACCAAGAGTTGTTTTCTGGTAAGACGAGTCACTATTGTGTTCCAATTGCCCTACACAGTGCAAATAGCACTCGCGTCTGTTCCCAGCAAGTACAGTGTATTGGACTGAAGAGGATCTACTGTTTTTTTCAGTTTCCTAAGCAGAGTTGAACTAGATATGGCCCATGTGTGTAGGAAGCACAGTTCTTTTGTTCTGAGCAAGCTCACTGTTTGGACCCCATAGGAAACACAGTAGAGTAGAAGAGTGCTCTTTTCTCAAAAGCAGAGTGTGTTTCATGTAAGGCGAGCTAGCATTTGTTTCCCAGTCCTAAATGGAGTTGAATCACATGCACTTTCTGGTCCTATGAGCAAGAGTTGTTTTCTGGTAAGGAAAGTCCCTATTGCACTCCCATTGCCATATACAGTGCAAATAGCGCTCGCGTCTGTTCCCAGCAAGTACAGTGTATCGGACTTAAGAGGAGCTACTGTTCTTGTCAGTTTTCTAAGCAGAGTTGAACTAGATATGGCCCGTGTGTAGGAAGCACAGTTCTTTTGTTCTGAGCAAGCTCACTGTTCTGGCCCTATAGGAAACACATTAGAGTAGAAGAGTGCTCTTTTCTCGAAAGCAGAGTGTGTTTCTTGTAAGGCGAGGTAGCGTTTGTTTCCCAGTCCTAAATGGAGTTGAAACACATGCAGTTTCTGGTCCTACGAGCAAGAGTTGTTTTATGGTAAGAATAGTCACTTTTGCGATGCCATTGCAATACAAAGGACAAATAGCACTGGCGTCTGTTCCCAGCAAGTACAGTGTATTAGACTAAAGGGGATCTACTGTTCTTGTCAGGTTCCTAAGCAGAGTTGAACTAGACATGGCTCGTGTGTGTAGGAAGCACAGTTCTTTTGTTCTGAGCAAGCTCACTGTTCGGACGCCATAGGAAACACAGTAGAGTAGAAGAGAGCTCTTTTCTCAAAAGCACAGTGTGTTTCATGTAAGGCGAGGTATTGTTTGTTTCCCAGTCCTAAATGGAGTTGAATCACATGCAGTTTCTGGTCCTATGAGCAAGAGTTGTTTTCTGGTAAGGAAAGTCACTATTGCACTCCGAATGCCATACACAGTGCAAATAGCACTGGCGTCTGTTCTCAGCAAGTACAGTGTATCGGAATGAAGAGGAGCTACTGTTCTTGTCAGTTTCCTAAGCAGAGTTGAACTATATATGGCCCGTGTGTGTAGGAAGCTCAGTTCTTATGTTCTGAGCAAGCTCACTGTTCTGGCCCTTTAGGAAACACAATAGAGTAGAAGAGTGCTCTTTTCTCTAAAGCAGAGTGTGTTTCTTGTAGGGCAAACTAGCGTTTGTTTCCTAGTCCTAAATGGAGTTGAATCACATGCAGTTTCTGGTCCTACGAACAAGAGTTGTTTTCTGGTAAGGAAAGTCACTATTGCACTCCCATTGCCATACACAGTGCAAATAGCACTCGCGTCTGTTCCCAGCAAGTACAGTGTTGGACTGAAGAGGAGCTACTGTTGTTGTCAGGTTCCTAAGCAGAGTTGAACTACATATGGTCCGTGTGTGTAGGAAGCACAGTTCTTTTGTTCTGAGCAAGCTCACTGTTTGGACCCCATAGGAAACACAGTAGACTAGAAGATTGCTCCTTTCTCTAAAGCAGAGTGTGTTTCTTGTAAGGCGAGCTAGCGTTGGTTTCCCAGTCCTAAATGAAGTTGAATCCCATGCAGTTTCTGGTACTATGAGCAAGAGTTGTTTTCTGGTAAGGAAAGTCACTATTGTGCTACCATTGCCATACACAGGACAAATAGCACTGGCGTCTGTTGCCAGCAAGTACAGTGTATTGGACTGAAGAGGATCTACTGTTCTTGTCAGGTTCCTAAGCAGACTTGAACTAGATTTGCCCGTGTGTATAGGAAGCACAATTATTTTGTTCTGAGCAAGCTCACTTTTTGGACCCCATAGGAAACACAGTAGAGTAGAAGAGTGCTATTTTCTCAAAAGCTGACTGTGTTTCTTGTAAGGCGAGCTAGCGTTTGTTTCCCAGTCCTAAATGGAGTTGAATCACATGCAGTTTCTGGTCCTACGAGCAGGAGATGTTTTCTGGTAAGGAAAGTCACTATTGCGCTCCCATTGCCATACCCAGTACAAATAGATCTCCCGTCTGTTCCTAGCAAGTACAGTGTATTGGACTGAAGAGGAGCTACTGTTCTTCTCAGTTTCCTAAGCAGAGTTGAACTAGATATGCCCCGTGTGTGTAGGAAGCCCAGTTCTTTTGTTCTGAGCAAGCTCATTGTTCTGGCCCTATGGGAAACACAGTAGATTAGAAGAGTGTTCTTTTCTCAAAAGTAGAGTGTGTTTCTTGTAAGGCGAGCTAGAGTTTGTTTCCCAGTCCTAAATGTAGTTGAGTCACATGCAGTTTTTTGTCCTATGAGCAAGAGTTGTTTTCTGGTAAGGCGAGACAATATTGTCCTCCAATTGCCCTTCACAGTGCAAATAGCACTCGCGTCTGTTCCCAGCAAGTACAGTGTATTGGACTGAAGAGGATCTACTGTTCTTTTTAGTTTCCTAAGCAGAGTTGAACTAGATATGGCCCATGTGTGTAGGAAGCACAGTTCTTTTGTTCTGAGCAAACTCACTGTTTGGACCCCATAAAAAACACAGTGGAGTAGAAGAGTGCTCTTTTTTCAAAAGCAGAGTGTGTTTCATGTAAGGCGAGCTAGCATTTGGTACCCAGTCCTAAATGGAGTTGAATCACATGCACTTTCTGGTCCTATGAGCAAGAGTTGTTTTCTGGTAAGGAAAGTCCCTATTGTGTTCCCATTGCCATATACAGTGCAAAGAGCACTCGCGTCTGTTCCCAGCAAGTACAGTGTATCGGACTGAAGAGGAGCTACTGTTCTTGTCAGTTTCCTAAGCAGAGTTGAACTAGATATGGCCCGTGTGTAGGAAGCACAGTTCTTTTCTTCTGAGAAAGCTCACAGTTCTGGCCCTATAGGAAACACAATGGAGTAGAAGAGTGCTCTTTTCTCTAAAGCAGAGTGTGTTTCTTGTAAGACGAGGTAGTGTTTGTTTCCCAGTCCTAAATGGATTTGAAACACATGCAGTTTCTGGTCCTACGAGCAAGAGTTGTTTTATGGTAAGAATAGTCACTATTGCGCTGCCATTGCCATACACAGGACAAATAGCACTGGCGTCTGTTCCCAGCAAGTACAGTGTATTGGACTAAAGGGGATCTACTGTTCTTGTCAGGTTCCTAAGCAGAGTTGAACTAGATATGGCCAGTGTGTGTAGGAAGCACAGTTATTATGTTCTGAGCAAGCTCACTGTTCTGGCCCTATAGGAAAAACAGTAGAGTAGAAGAGTGCTCTTTTCTCAAAAGCAGAGTGTGTTTCATGTAAGGCGAGGTAGCATTTGTTTCCCAGTCCTAAATGGAGTTGAATCACATGCAGTTTCTGGTCCTATGATCAAGAGTTGTTTTCTGGTAAGGAAAGTCACTATTGCACTCCCATTGCTATATACAGTGCAAATAGCACTGGCGTCTGTTTCCAGCAAGTACAGTGTATAGGACTGAAGAAGAGCTACTGTTCTTGTCAGTTTCCTAAGCAGAGTTGAACTAGATATGTCCCGTGTGTGTAGGAAGCTCAGTTCTTATATTCTGAGCAAGCTCACAGTTCTGGCCCTATGGGAAACACAGTAGAGTAGAAGAGTGCTCTTTTCTCAAAAGCAGAGTGTGTTTCTTGTAAGGCAAGCTAGTGTTTGTTCTTAGTCCTAAATGCAATTGAATCACATGCAGTTTCTGGTTCTACAAACAAGAGTTGTTTTCTCGTAAGGAAAGTCACTATTGCGCTCCCATTGCCATTCACAGTGCAAATAGCACTCGCGTCTGTTCACAGCAAGTACAGTGTTGGACTGAATAGGAGCTACTGTTCTTGTCAGGTTCCTAAGCAGAGTTGAACTACATATGGTCCATGTATGTAGGAAGCACAGTTCTTTTGTTCTGAGCAAGCTCACTGTTTGGACCCCATAGGAAACACAGTAGAGAAGAAGAGTGCTCTTTCTCTAAAGCAGAGTGTGTTTCTTGTAAGGCGAGCTAGCGTTTGTTTCCCAGTACTAAATGGAGTTGAATCCCATGCAGTTTCTGGTACTATGAGCAAGAGTTGTTTTCTGGTAAGGAAAGTCACTATTGCGCTCCCATTGCCATATAGAGTGCAAATAGCTCTCGCGTCTGTTTCCAGCAAGTACAGTGAATTGGACTGAAGAGAAGCTACTGTTCTTCTCAGTTTCCTAAGCAGAGTTCAACTAGATATGGCCCGTGTGTAGGAAGCACAGTTCTTTTGTTCTGAGCAAGCTCACTGTTCTGGCCCTATAGGAAACACAGTAGAGTAGAAGAGTGCTCTTTTCTCTAAAGCAGAGTGTGTTTCTTGTAAGGCGAGCTAGCGTTTGTTTCCCAGTCCTAAATGGAGTTGAAACACATGCAGTTTCTGGTCCTACGAGCAAGAGTTGTTTTATGGTAAGAATAGTCACTATTGCGCTGCCATAGCCATACACAGGACAAATAGCACTGGCGTCTGTTCCCAGCAAGTACAGTGTATTGGACTAAAGGGGATCTACTGTTCTTGTCAGGTTCCTAAGGAGAGTTGAACTAGATATGGCCCGTGTGTGTAGGAAGCACAGTTCTTTTGTTCTGAACAAGCTCACTGTTCGGACCTTGTAGGAAACACAGTAGAGTAGAAGAGTGCTCTTTTCTCAAAATCAGAGTGTGTTTCATGTAAGGCGAGGTAGCGTTTGTTTCCCAGTCCTAAATGGAGTTGAATCACATGCAGTTTCTGGTCTTATGAGCAAGAGTTGTTTTTTGGTAAGGAAAGTCACTATTGCACTCCCATTGCCACACACAGTGCAAAAAGCACTGGCGTCTGTTCCCAGCCAGTACAGTGTATCAGACTGAAGAGGAGCTACTGTTCTTGTCAGTTTCCTAAGCAGAGTTGAACTAGATATGGCCCGTGTGTGTAGGAAGCTCAGTTCTTATGTTCTGAGCAAGCTCACTGTTCTGGCCCTTTAGGAAACACAGTAGAGTAGAAGAGTGCTCTTTTCTCGAAAGCAGAGTGTGTTTCTTGTAGGGCAAGCTAGCGTTTGTTTCCAAGTCCTAAATGGAGTTGAATCACATGCAGTTTCTGGTCCTACGAACAAGAGTTGTTTTCTGGTAAGGAAAGTCACTATTGTGCTCCCATTGCCATTCACAGTTCCAATAGCACTCGCATCTGTTCCCAGCAAGTACAGTGTTGGACTGAAGAGGAGCTACTGTTCTTGTAAGGTTCCTAAGCAGAGTTGAACTACAGATGGTCTGTGTGTGCAGGAAGCACAGTACTTTTGTTCTGAGCAAGCTCACTGTTTGGACCACATAGGAAACACAGTAGATTAGAAGAGTGCTTCTTTCTCTAAAGCAGAGTGTGTTTCTTGTAAGGCGAGGTAGCATTTGTTTCCCAGTCCTAAATGGAGTTGAATCCCATGCAGTTTCTGGTACTACGAGCAAGAGTTGTTTTCTGGTAAGAAGAGTCACTATTGCGCTGCCATTGCCATACACAGGACAAATAGCACTGGCGTCTGTTGCCAGCAAGTACAGTGTATTGGACTGAAGAGGATCTACTGTTCTTGTCAGGTTCCTAAGCAGACTTGAACTAGATATGGCCGTGTGTGTAGGAAGCACAATTTTTTTTGTTCTGAGCAAGCTCACTGTTTGGACCCCATAGGAAACACAGTAGAGTAGAAGAGTTCTATTTTCTCAAAACCAGACTGTTTTTCTTGTAAGGCGATCTAGCGTTTGGTTCCCAGTCCTAAATGGAGTTGAATTACATGCAGTTTCTGGTCCTAAGAGCAAGAGTTGTTTTCTGGTAAGGAAAGTCACTATTGCGCTCCCATTGCCATACACAGTGCAAATAGCACTCCCGTCTGTTCCTAGCAAGTACAGTGTATTGGACTGAAGAGGAGCTGCTGTTCTTATCAGTTTCATAAGCAGAGTTGAACTAGATATGCCCCGTGTGTTCAGGAAGCACAGTTCTTTTGTTCTGATCAAGCTCATTGTTCTAGCCCTATGGGAAACACAGTAGAGTAGACGAGTGTTCTTTTCTCAATAGCAGAGTGTGTTTCTTGTAAGGCGAGCTAGAGTTTGTTTCCCAGTCCTAAAGGTAGTTGAGTCACATGCAGTTTTTTGTGCTATGAGCAAGAGTTGTTTTCTGGTAAGACGAGTCACTATTGTGCTCCAATTGCCCTACACAGTTCAAATAGCACTCGCGTCTGTTCCCAGCAAGTACAGTGTATTGGACTGAAGAGGATCTACTGTTTTTTTCAGTTTTCTAAGCAGAGTTGAACTAGATATGGCCCATGTGTGTAGGAAGCACAGTTCTTTTGTTCTGAGCAAGCTCACTGTTTGGACCCCATAGGAAAGACAGTAGAGTAGAAGAGTGCTCTTTTCTCAAAAGCAGAGTGTGTTTCATGTAAGGCGAGCTAGCATTTGTTTCCCAGTCCTAAATGGAGGTCAAACACATGCACTTTCTGGTCCTACGAGCAAGAGTTGTTTTCTGGTAAGGAAAGTCCCTATTGCGCTCCCATTGCCATATCCAGTGCAAATAGCACTCGCGTCTGTTGCCAGCAAGTACAGTGTATTGGACTGAAGAGGAGCTACTGTTCTTGTCAGGTTCCTAAGCAGAGTTGAACTAGATATGGCCCGTGTGTGTAGGAAGCACAGTTATTATGTTCTGAGCAAGCTCACTGTTCTGGCCCTATAGGAAACACAGTAGAGTAGAAGAGTGCTCTTTTCTCAAAAGCAGAGTCTGTTTCTTGTAATGTAAGCTCGGGTTTTTTTTCCAGTCCTAAATGGAGTTGAATCACATGCAGTTTCTGGTCCTACGAGCAAGAGATGTTTTCTGGTAAGGAAAGTCACTGTTGCGCTCCCATTGCCATACACAGTGCAAATAGCACTCGCATCTGATCCCAGCAAGTACAGTGTATGGGATTGAAGAGGAGCTACTGTTCTTGTCAGTTTCCTAAGCAGAGTTGAACTAGATATGGCCCGTGTGTGTAGGAAGCTCAGTTCTTATGTTCTGAGCAAGCTCACTGTTCTGGCCCTTTAGGAAACACAGTAAAGTAGAAGAGTGCTCTTTTCTCAAAAGCAGAGTGTGTTTCTTGTAAGGCAAGCTAGTGTTTGTTTCCTAGTCCTAAATGCAATTGAATCACATGCAGTTTCTGGTTCTACAAACAAGAGTTATTTTCTGGTAAGGAAAGTCACTATTGCGCTCCCATTGCCATTCACAGTGCAAATAGCACTCCCGTCTGTTCACAGCAAGTACAGTGTTGGACTGAATAGGAGCTACTGTTCTTGTCAGGTTCCTAAGCAGAGTTGAACTACATATGGTCCATGTGTGTAGGAAGCACAGTTCTTTTGTTCTGAGCAAGCTCACTGTTTGGACCCCATAGGAAACACAGTAGAGTAGAAGAGTGCTCTTTTCTCTAAAGCAGAGTGTGTTTCTTGTAAGGCGAGCTAGCGTTTGTTTCCCAGTACTAAATGGAGTTGAATCCCATGCAGTTTCTGGTACTACGAGCAAGAGTTGTTTTCTGGTAAGAAGAGTCACTATTGCACTCCCATTGCCACACACAGTGCAAAAAGCACTGGCGTCTGTTCCCAGCCAGTACAGTGTATCAGACTGAAGAGGAGCTACTGTTCTTGTCAGTTTCCTAAGCAGAGTTGAACTAGATATGGCCCGTGTGTGTAGGAAGCTCAGTTCTTATTTTCTGAGCAATCTCACTGTTCTGGCCCTTTAGGAAACACAGTAGAATAGAAGAGTGCTCTTTTCTCTAAAGCAGAGTTTGTTTCTTGTAGGGCAAGCTAGCGTTTGTTTCCAAGTCCTAAATGGAGTTGAATCACATGCAGTTTCTGGTCCTACGAACAAGAGTTGTTTTCTGGTAAGGAAAGTCACTATTGTGCTCCCATTGCCATACACAGTTCCAATAGCACTCGCATTTGTTCCCAGCAAGTACAGTGTTGGACTGAAGAGGAGCTACTGTTCTTGTAAGGTTCCTAAGCAGAGTTGAACTACAGATGGTCTGTGTGTGCAGGAAGCACAGTACTTTTGTTCTGAGCAAGCTCACTGTTTGGACCACATAGGAAACACAGTAGATTAGAAGAGTGCTTCTTTCTCTAAAGCAGAGTGTGTTTCTTGTAAGGCGAGGTAGCATTTGTTTCCCAGTCCTAAATGGAGTTGAATCCCATGCAGTTTCTGGTACTACGAGCAAGAGTTGTTTTCTGGTAAGAAGAGTCACTATTGCGCTGCTATTGCCATACACAGGACAAATAGCATTGCCGTCTGTTGCCAGCAAGTACAGTGTATTGGACTGAAGAGGATCTACTGTTCTTGTCAGGTTCCTAAGCAGACTTGAACTAGATATGGCCGTGTGTGTAGGAAGCACAATTTTTTTTGTTCTGAGCAAGCTCACTGTTTGGACCCCATAGGAAACACAGTAGAGTAGAAGAGTTCTCTTTTCTCAAAACCAGACTGTTTTTCTTGTAAGGCGATCTAGCGTTTGGTTCCCAGTCCTAAATGGAGTTGAATTACATGCAGTTTCTGGTCCTAAGAGCAAGAGTTGTTTTCTGGTAAGGAAAGTCACTATTGCGCTCCCATTGCCATACACAGTGCAAATAGCACTCCCGTCTGTTCCTAGCAAGTACAGTGTATTGGACTGAAGAGGAGCTGCTGTTCTTATCAGTTTCATAAGCAGAGTTGAACTAGATATGCCCCGTGTGTTCAGGAAGCACAGTTCTTTTGTTGTGATCAAGCTCATTGTTCTAGCCCTATGGGAAACACACTAGAGTAGACGAGTGTTCTTTTCTCAATAGCAGAGTGTGTTTCTTGTAAGGCGAGCTAGAGTTTGTTTCCCAGTCCTAAAGGTAGTTGAGTCACATGCAGTTTTTTGGGCTATGAGCAAGAGTTGTTTTCTGGTAAGACGAGTCACTATTGTGCTCCAATTGCCCTACACAGTACAAATAGCACTCGCGTCTGTTCCCAGCAAGTACAGTGTATTGGACTGAAGAGGATCTACTGTTTTTTTCAGTTTTCTAAGCAGAGTTGAACTAGATATGGCCCATGTGTGTAGGAAGCACAGTTCTTTTGTTCTGAGCAAGCTCACTGTTTGGACCCCATAGGAAAGACAGTAGAGTAGAAGAATGCTCTTTTCTCAAAAGCAGAGTGTGTTTCATGTAAGGCGAGCTAGCATTTGTTTCCCAGTCCTAAATGGAGTTCAAACACATGCACTTTCTGGTCCTACGAGCAAGAGTTGTTTTCTGGTAAGGAAAGTCCCTATTGCGCTCCCATTGCCATATCCAGTGCAAATAGCACTCGAGTCTGTAGCCAGCAAGTACAGTGTATTGGACTGAAGAGGAGCTACTGTTCTTGTCAGGTTCCTAAGCAGAGTTGAACTAGATATGGCCCGTGTGTGTAGGAAACACAGTTATTATGTTCTGAGCAAGCTCACTGTTCTGGCCCTATAGGAAACACAGTAGAGTAGAAGAGTGCTCTTTTCTCAAAAGCAGAGTCTGTTTCTTGTAAGGTAAGCTCGCGTTTTTTTCCCAGTCCTAAATGGAGTTGAATCACATGCAGTTTCTGGTCCTACGAGCAAGAGATGTTTTCTGGTAAGGAAAGTCACTGTTGCGCTCCCATTGCCATACACAGTGCAAATAGCACTCGCATCTGATCCCAGCAAGTACAGTGTATGGGATTGAAGAGGAGCTACTGTTCTTGTCAGTTTCCTAAGCAAAGTTGAACTAGATATGGCCCGTGTGTGTAGGAAGCTCAGTTCTTATGTTCTGAGCAAGCTCACTGTTCTGGCCCTTTAGGAAACACAGTAGAGTAGAAGAGTGCTCTTTTCTCAAAAGCAGAGTGTGTTTCTTGTAAGGCAAGCTAGTGTTTGTTTCCTAGTCCTAAATGCAATTGAATCACATGCAGTTTCTGGTTCTACAAACAAGAGTTATTTTCTGGTAAGGAAAGTCACTATTGCGCTCCCATTGCCATTCACAATGCAAATAGCACTCCCGTCTGTTCACAGCAAGTACAGTGTTGGACTGAATGGGAGCTACTCTTCTTGTCAGGTTCCTAAGCAGAGTTGAACTACATATGGTCCATGTGTGTAGGAAGCACAGTTCTTTTGTTCTGAGCAAGCTCACTGTTTGGACCCCATAGGAAACACAGTAGAGTAGAAGAGTGCTCTTTTCTCTAAAGCAGAGTGTGTTTCTTGTAAGGCGAGCTAGCGTTTGTTTCCCAGTACTAAATGGAGTTGAATCCCATGCAGTTTCTGGTCCTATGAGCAAGAGTTGTTTTATGGTAAGAACAGTCACTATTGCGCTCCCATTGCCATACAGAGTGCAAATAGCACTCGCGTCTGTTTCCAGCAAGTACAGTGTATTGGACTGAAGAGAAGCTACTGTTCTTGTCAGTTTCCTAAGCAGAGTTCAACTAGATATGGCCCGTGTGTAGGAACCACAGTTCTTTTGTTCTGAGCAAGCTCACTGTTCTGGCCCTATAGGAAACACAGTGGAGTAGAAGAGTGCTCTTTTCTCTAAAGCAGAGTGTGTTTCTTGTAAGCCGAGCTTGCGTTTGTTTCCCAGTCCTAAATGGAGTTGAAACACATGCAGTTTCTGGTCCTACGAGCAAGAGTTGTTTTATGGTAAGAATAGTCACTATTGCGCTGCCATTGCCATACACAGGACAAATAGCACTGGCGTCTGTTCCCAGCAAGTACAGTGTATTGGACTAAAGGGGATCTACTGTTCTTGTCAGGTTCCTAAGGAGAGTTGAACTAGATATGGCCCGTGTGTTTAGGAAGCACAGTTCTTTTGTTCTGAGCAAGCTCATTGTTCGGACCCCGTAGGAAACACAGTAGAGTAGAAGAGTGCTCTTTTCTCAAAATCAGAGTGTGTTTCATGTAAGGCGAGGTAGCGTTTGTTTCCCAGTCCTAAATGGAGTTGAATCACATGCAGTTTCTGGTCCTACGAGCAAGGGTTGTTTTCTGGTAAGGAAAGTCACTATTGTGCTCCCATTGCCATACACAGTGCAAATAGCACTCCCGTCTGTTCCTAGCAAGTATAGTGTATTGGACTGAAGAGGAGCTACTGTTCTTCTCAGTTTCCTAAGCAGAGTTGAACTAGATATGGCTCGTGTGTGTAGGAAGCACAGTTCTTTTGTTCTGAGCAAACTCACTGTTCTGGCCCTATGGGAAACACAGTAGAGTTGAAGAGTGTTCTTTTCTCAAAAGCAGAGTTTGTTTCTTGTAAGGCAGGCTAGAGTTTGTTTCCCAGTCCTAAATGGAGTTGAATCACATGCAGTTTCTGGTCCTACGAGCAAGAGTTGTTTTCTGGTAAGAAAAGTCACTATTGCGCTCCCATTGCCATACACAGTGCAAATAGCACTCGCGTCTGATCCCAGCAAGTACAGTGTATCGGACTGAAGAGGAGCTACTGTTCTTCTCAGTTTCCTAAGCAGAGTTGAACTAGATATAGACCGTGTGTGTAGGAAGCACAGTTCATTTGTTCTGAGCAATCTCACCGTTCTGGCCCTATGGGAAACACAGTAGAGTAGAAGAGTGCTCTTTTCTCAAAAGCAGAGTGTGTTTCTTGTAAGGCGAGCTACTGTTTGTTTCCCAGGCCTAAATGGAGTTGAGTCACATGCAGTTTTTTGTCCTACGAGCAAGAGTTGTTTTCTGGTAAGACGAGTCACTATTGTGCTCCCATTGCCATACACAGTGCAAATAGCACTCGCGTCTGTTCCCAGCAAGTACAGTGTATTGGACTGAATATAATCTACTGTTCTTTTCAGTTTCCTAAGCAGAGGTGCACTAGATATGGCCCATGTGTGTAGGAAGCACAGTTCTTTTGTTCTGAGCAAGCTCACTGTTCGGACCCCATAGGAAACACAGTAGACTAGAAGAGTGCTCCTTTCTCTAAAGCAGAGTGTGTTTCTTGTAAGGCGAGCTAGCGTTTGTTTCCCAGTCCTAAATGGAGTTGAATCCCATGCAGTTTCTGGTACTATGAGCAAGAGTTGTTTTCTGGTAAGGAAAGTCACTATTGTGCTGCCATTGCCATACACAGGACAAATAGCACTGGTGTCTGTTGCCAGCAAGTACAGTGTATTGGACTGAAGAGGATCTACTGTTCTTGTCAGGTTCCTAAGCACACTTGAACTAGATATGGCCGTGTGTGTAGGAAGCACAATTTTTTTTGTTCTGAGCAAGCTCACAGTTTGGACCCCATAGGAAACACAGTAGAGTAGAACAGTGCTCTTTTTTCAAAAGCAGACTGTGTTTCTTGTAAGGCGAGCTAGTGTTTGTTTCCCAGTCCTAAATGGAGTTGAATCACATGAATTTTCTGGTCCTAAGAGCAAGAGTCGTTTAATGGTAAGGAAAGTCACTATTGCGCTCCAATTGCCATACACAGTGCAAATAGCACTCCCGTCTGTTCCTAGCAAGTATAGTGTATTGGACTGAAGAGGAGCTACTGTTCTTCTCAGTTTCCTAAGCAGAGTTGAACTAGATATTCCCCGTGTGTGTAGGAAGAACAGTTCTTTTGTTCTGAGCAAGCTCACTGTTCGGACCCCATAGGAAACACAGTAGAGTAGAAGAGTGCTCTTTTCTCAAAAGCAGAGTGTGTTTCATGTAAGGCGAGGTAGCATTTCTTTCCCAGTCTTAAATGGAGTTGAATCACATGCAGTTACTGGTCCTATGAGCAAGAGTTGTTTTCTGGTAAGGAAAGTCACTATTGCGCTCCCATTGACATACACTGTGCAAATACCCTGGCGTCTGTTCCCAGCAAGTACAGTGTATCGGACTGAAGAGGAGCTACTGTTCTTGTCAGTTTCCTAAGCAGAGTTGAACTAGATATGGCCCGTGTGCGTAGGAAGCTCAGTTCTTATGTTCTGAGCAAGCTCACTGTTCTGGCCCTATAGGAAACACAGTAGAGTAGAAGAGTGTTCTTTTCTCTAAAGCAGAGTGTGTTTCTTGTAGGGCAAGCTAGCGTTTGTTTCCTAGTCCTAAATGGAGTTGAATCACATGCAGTTTCTGGTCCTACGCACAAGAGTTGCTTTCTGGTAAGGAAAGTCACTATTGCGCGCCCATTGCCATACACAGTGCAAATAGCACTCGCGTCTGTTCCCTGCAAGTACAGTGTTGGACTGAAGAGGAACTACTGTTCTTGTCAGGTTCCTAAGCAGAGTTGAACTACATATGGTCCGTGTGTGTAGGAAGCACAGTTCTTTTGTTCTGAGCAAGCTCACTGTTTGGACCCCATAGGAAACACAGTAGAGTAGAAGAGTGCTCCTTTCTCTAAAGCAGAGTGTGTTTCTTGTAAGGCGAGCTAGCGTTTGTTTCCCAGTCCTAAATAGAGTAGAATATCATGCCGTTTCTCATCCTATGAGCAAGAGTTGTTTTCTGCTAAGGAAAGTCACTATTGCGATGCCATTGCCATACACAGGACAAATAGCACTGGCGTCTGTTCCCAGCAAGTACAGTGTATTGGACTGAAGAGGATCTACTGTTCTTGTCAGGTTTCTAAGCAGACTTGAACTAGATATGGCCGTGTGTGTAGGAAGCACAATTTTTTTTGTTCTGAGCAAGCTCACTGTTTGGACCCCGTAGGAAACACAATAGAGTAGAAGAGTGCTCTTTTCTCAAAAGCCGACTGTGTTTCTTGTAAGGCGAGCTAGCGTTTGTTTCCTAGTCCTAAATGGAGTTGAATCACATGCAGTTTCTGGTCCTACGAACAAGAGTTGTTTTCTGGTAAGGAAAGTCACTATTGCACTCCTATTGCCATATACAGTGCAAATAGCACTCGCGTCTGTTCCCAGCAAGTACAGTGTATCGGACTGAAGAGGAGCTACTGTTCTTGTCAGTTTCCTAAGCAGAGGTGAACTAGATATGGCCTGTGTGTAGGAAGCACAGTTCTTTTGTTCTGAGCAAGCTCACTGTTCTGGCCCTATAGGAAACACAGTAGAGTAGAAGAATGCTCTTTTCTCTAAAGCAGAGTGTGTATCTTGTAAGGTGAGCTAGCGTTTGTTTCCCAGTCCTAAATGGAGGTGAAACACATGCAGTTTCTAGTCCTATGAGCAAGAGTTGTTTTATGGTAAGAATAGTCACTATTGTGCTGCCATTGCCATACACAGGACAAATAGCACTGGCGTCTGTTCCCAGCAAGTACAGTGTATTGGACTAAAGGGGATCTACTGTTCTTGTCAGGTTCCTAAGCAGAGTTGAACTAGATATGGCCCGTGTGTGTAGGAAGCACAGTTATTATGTTCTGAGCAAGCTCACTGTTCTGCCCTATAGGAAACACAGTAGAGTAGAAGAGTGCTCTTTGCTGTAAAGCAGAGTGTGTTTCTTGTAAGGCAAGCTAGCGTTTGTTTTCTAGTCCTAAATGGAGTTGAATCACATGCAGTTTCTGGTCCTACGGGACAAGAGTTGTTTTCTGGTAAGAAAAGTCACGATTGTGCTCCCATTGCCATACACAGTGCAAATAGCACTCGTGTCTGTTCCCAGCAAGTACAGTGTTGGACTGAAGAGGAGCTACTGTTCTTGTCAGGTTCCTAAGCAGAGTTGAACTACATATGGTCCGTGTGTAGGAAGCACAGTTCTTTTGTTCTGAGCAAGCTCACTCTTTGGACCCCATAGGAAACACAGTATTGTAGAAGAGTGCTCTTTTTTTCTAAAGCAGAGTGTGTTTTTTGTAAGGCGAGCTAGCGTTTGTTTCCCAGTCCTAAATGGAGTTGAATCACATGCAGTTTCTGGTCCTACGAGCAAGAGTTGTTTTCTGGTAAGGAAAGTCACTATTGCGCTGCCATTGCCATACACAGGACAAATAGCACTGGCATCTGTTGCCAGCAAGTACAGTGTATTGGACTGAAGAGGAGCTACTGTTCTTGTCAGGTTCCTAAGCAGACCTGAACTAGGTATGGCCGTGTGTGTAGGAAGCACATATTTTTTTGTTCTGAGCAAGCTCACTGTTTGTACCCCATAGGAAACACAGTAGAGTAGAAGAGTGCTCTTTTCTCAAAAGCAGAGTGTGTTTATTGTAAGGCGAGCTAGCGTTTGTTTCCCAGTCCTAAATGGAGTTGAATCACATGCAGTTTCTGGTCCTACGAGCAAGAGTTGTTTTCTGGTAAGGAAAGTCACTATTGCGCTCCCATTGCCATACACAGTGCAAATAGCACTCCCGTCTCTTCCTAGCAAGTATAGTGTATTGGACTGAAGAGGAGCTACTTTTCTTCTCAGTTTCCTAAGCAGAGTTGAACTAGATATGCCCCGTGTGTGTAGGAAGCACAGTTCTTTTTTTCTGAGCAAGTTCACCGTTCTGGCCCTAAAGGAAACAAAGTAGAGTAGAAGAGTGCTCTTTTATCAAAAGCAGAGTGTGTTTCTTGGAAGTCGAGCTAGAGTTTGTTTCCCAGTCCTAAATGGAGTTGAATCACATGCAGTTTTTTGTCCTACGAGGAAGAGTTGTTTTCTGGTAAGGAAAGTCACTATTCTGCTCCCATTGACACACACAGTGCAAATAGCCCTGCCGTCTGTTCCCAGCAAGTACAGTGTATCGGACTGAAGAGGATCTACTGTTCTTGTCAGTTTCCTAAGCAGAGTTGACCTAGATATGGCCCGTGTGCGTAGGAAGCTCAGTTCTTATGTTCTGAGCAAGCTCACTGTTCTGGCCCTATAGGAAACACAGTAGAGTAGAAGAGTGTTCTTTTCTCTAAAGAAGACTGTGTTTCGTGTAGGGCAAGCTAGCGTTTGTTTCCTAGTCCTAAATGGAGTTGAATCACATGCAGTTTCTGGTCCTACGCACAAGAGTTGCTTTCTGGTAAGGAAAGTCACTATTGCGCGCCCATTGCCATACACAGTGCAAATAGCACTCGCATCTGTTCCCTGCAAGTACAGTGTTGGACTGAAGAGGAGCTACTGTTCTTGTCAGGTTCCTAATCAGAGTTGAACTACATATGGTCTGTGTGTGTAGGAAGCACAGTTGTTTTGTTCTGAGCAAGCTCACTGTTTGTACCCCATAGGAAACACAGTAGAGTAGAAGAGTGCTCTTTTCTCAAAAGCAGAGTGTGTTTATTGTAAGGCGAGCTAGCGTTTGTTTCCCAGTCCTAAATGGAGTTGAATCACATGCAGTTTCTGGTCCTACGAGCAAGAGTTGTTTTCTGGTAAGGAAAGTCACTATTGCGCTCCCATTGCCATACACAGTGCAAATAGCACTCCCGTCTCTTCCTAGCAAGTATAGTGTATTGGACTGAAGAGGAGCTCCTTTTCTTCTCAGTTTCCTAAGCAGAGTTGAACTAGATATGCCCCGTGTGTGTAGGAAGCACAGTTCTTTTGTTCTGAGCAAGTTCACCGTTCTGGCCCTATAGGAAACAAAGTAGAGTAGAAGAGTGCTCTTTTATTAAAAGCAGAGTGTGTTTCTTGGAAGTCGAGCTTGAGTTTGTTTCCCAGTCCTAAATGGAGTTGAATCACATGCAGTTTTTTGTCCTATGAGCAAGAGTTGTTTTCTGGTAAGACGAGTCACTATTGTGCTCCCATTGCCATACACAGTGCAAATAGCACTCGTGTCTGTTCTCAGCAAGTACAGTGTATTGGACTGAAGAGGATCTACTGTTCTTTACAGTTTCCTAAGCAGAGTTGACCTAGATATGGCCCATGTGTGTAGGAAGCACAGTTATTATATTCTGAGCAAGCTCACTGTTCTGGCCGTATAGGAAACACAGTAGAGTAGAAGAGTACTCTTTTCTCAAAAGCAGAGTGTGTTTCATGTAAGGCGAGCTAGCATTTGTTTGCCAGTCCTAAATGGAGTTGAATCACATGCACTTTCTGGTCCTACAAGCAAGAGTTGTTTTCTGGTAAGGAAAGTCCCTATTGCGCTCCCATTGCCATATACAGTGCAAATAGCACTGGCATCTGTTCCCAGCAAGTACAGTGTATCGGACTGAAGAGGAGCTACTGTTCTTGTCAGTTTCCTAAGCAGAGTTGAACTAGATATGGCCCGTGTGTAGGAAGCACAGTTCTTTTGTTCTGAGCAAGCTCACTGTTCTTGCCCTATAGGAAACACAACAGAGTAGAGGAGTGCTCTTTTCTCTAAAGCAGAGTGTGTTTCTTGTAAGGGGAGCTAGCGTTTGTTTCCCAGTCCTAAATGGAGTTGAATCACATGCAGTTTCTGGTCCTACGAGCAAGAGTTGTTTTCTGGTAAGGAAAGTCACTATTGCGCTGCCATTGCCATACACAGGACAAATAGCACTGGCATCTGTTGCCAGCAAGTACAGTGTATTGGACTGAAGAGGAGCTACTGTTCTTGTCAGGTTCCTAAGCAGACTTGAACTAGGTATGGCCGTGTGTGTAGGAAGCACATATTTTTTTGTTCTGAGCAAGCTCACTGTTTGTACCCCATAGGAAACACAGTAGAGTAGAAGAGTGTTCTTTTCTCAAAAGCAGAGTGTGTTTATTGTAAGGCGAGCTAGCGTTTGTTTCCCAGTCCTAAATGGAGTTGAATCACATGCAGTTTCTGGTCCTACGAGCAAGAGTTGTTTTCTGGTAAGGAAAGTCACTATTGCGCTCCCATTGCCATACACAGTGCAAATAGCACTCCCGTCTCTTCCTAGCAAGTATAGTGTATTGGACTGAAGAGGAGCTACTTTTCTTCTCAGTTTCCTAAGCAGAGTTGAACTAGATATGCCCCGTGTGTGTAGGAAGCACAGTTCTTTTTTTCTGAGCAAGTTCACCGTTCTGGCCCTAAAGGAAACAAAGTAGAGTAGAAGAGTGCTCTTTTATCAAAAGCAGAGTGTGTTTCTTGGAAGTCGAGCTAGAGTTTGTTTCCCAGTCCTAAATGGAGTTGAATCACATGCAGTTTTTTGTCCTACGAGGAAGAGTTGTTTTCTGGTAAGGAAAGTCACTATTCCGCTCCCATTGACACACACAGTGCAAATAGCCCTGGCGTCTGTTCCCAGCAAGTACAGTGTATCGGACTGAAGAGGATCTACTGTTCTTGTCAGTTTCCTAAGCAGAGTTGACCTAGATATGGCCCGTGTGCGTAGGAAGCTCAGTTCTTATGTTCTGAGCAAGCTCACTGTTCTGGCCCTATAGGAAACACAGTAGAGTAGAAGAGTGTTCTTTTCTCTAAAGCAGAGTGTGTTTCGTGTAGGGCAAGCTAGCATTTGTTTCCTAGTCTTAAATGGAGTTGAATCACATGCAGTTTCTGGTCCTACGCACAAGAGTTGCTTTCTGGTAAGGAAAGTCACTATTGCGCGCCCATTGCCATACACAGTGCAAATAGCACTCGCATCTGTTCCCTGCAAGTACAGTGTTGGACTGAAGAGGAGCTACTGTTCTTGTCAGGTTCCTAAGCAGACTTGAACTACATATGGTCCGTGTGTGTATGAAGCACAGTTGTTTTGTTCTGAGCAAGCTCACTGTTTGTACCCCATAGGAAACACAGTAGAGTAGAAGAGTGCTCTTTTCTCAAAAGCAGAGTGTGTTTATTGTAAGGCGAGCTAGCGTTTGTTTCCCAGTCCTAAATGGAGTTGAATCACATGCAGTTTCTGGTCCTACGAGCAAGAGTTGTTTTCTGGTAAGGAAAGTCACTATTGCGCTCCAATTGCCATACACAGTGCAAATAGCACTCCCGTCTGTTCCTAGCAAGTATAGTGTATTGGACTGAAGAGGAGCTACTGTTCTTCTCAGTTTCCTAAGCAGAGTTGAACTAGATATTCCCCGTGTGTGTAGGAAGAACAGTTCTTTTGTTCTGAGCAAGCTCACTGTTCGGACCCCATAGGAAACACAGTAGAGTAGAAGAGTGCTCTTTTCTCAAAAGCAGAGTGTGTTTCATGTAAGGCGAGGTAGCATTTCTTTCCCAGTCTTAAATGGAGTTGAATCACATGCAGTTACTGGTCCTATGAGCAAGAGTTGTTTTCTGGTAAGGAAAGTCACTATTGCGCTCCCATTGACATACACTGTGCAAATACCCTGGCGTCTGTTCCCAGCAAGTACAGTGTATCGGACTGAAGAGGAGCTACTGTTCTTGTCAGTTTCCTAAGCAGAGTTGAACTAGATATGGCCCGTGTGCGTAGGAAGCTCAGTTCTTATGTTCTGAGCAAGCTCACTGTTCTGGCCCTATAGGAAACACAGTAGAGTAGAAGAGTGTTCTTTTCTCTAAAGCAGAGTGTGTTTCTTGTAGGGCAAGCTAGCGTTTGTTTCCTAGTCCTAAATGGAGTTGAATCACATGCAGTTTCTGGTCCTACGCACAAGAGTTGCTTTCTGGTAAGGAAAGTCACTATTGCGTGCCCATTGCCATACACAGTGCAAATAGCACTCGCGTCTGTTCCCTGCAAGTACAGTGTTGGACTGAAGAGGAACTACTGTTCTTGTCAGGTTCCTAAGCAGAGTTGAACTACATATGGTCCGTGTGTGTAGGAAGCACAGTTCTTTTGTTCTGAGCAAGCTCACTGTTTGGACCCCATAGGAAACACAGTAGAGTAGAAGAGTGCTCCTTTCTCTAAAGCAGAGTGTGTTTCTTGTAAGGCGAGCTAGCGTTTGTTTCCCAGTCCTAAATAGAGTAGAATATCATGCCGTTTCTCGTCCTATGAGCAAGAGTTGTTTTCTGCTAAGGAAAGTCACTATTGCGATGCCATTGCCATACACAGGACAAATAGCACTGGCGTCTGTTCCCAGCAAGTACAGTGTATTGGACTGAAGAGGATCTACTGTTCTTGTCAGGTTTCTAAGCAGACTTGAACTAGATATGGCCGTGTGTGTAGGAAGCACAATTTTTTTTGTTCTGAGCAAGCTCACTGTTTGGACCCCGTAGGAAACACAATAGAGTAGAAGAGTGCTCTTTTCTCAAAAGCCGACTGTGTTTCTTGTAAGGCGAGCTAGCGTTTGTTTCCTAGTCCTAAATGGAGTTGAATCACATGCAGTTTCTGGTCCTACGAACAAGAGTTGTTTTCTGGTAAGGAAAGTCACTATTGCACTCCTATTGCCATATACAGTGCAAATAGCACTCGCGTCTGTTCCCAGCAAGTACAGTGTATCGGACTGAAGAGGAGCTACTGTTCTTGTCAGTTTCCTAAGCAGAGGTGAACTAGATATGGCCTGTGTGTAGGAAGCACAGTTCTTTTGTTCTGAGCAAGCTCACTGTTCTGGCCCTATAGGAAACACAGTAGAGTAGAAGAATGCTCTTTTCTCTAAAGCAGAGTGTGTATCTTGTAAGGTGAGCTAGCGTTTGTTTCCCAGTCCTAAATGGAGGTGAAACACATGCAGTTTCTAGTCCTATGAGCAAGAGTTGTTTTATGGTAAGAATAGTCACTATTGTGCTGCCATTGCCATACACAGGACAAATAGCACTGGCGTCTGTTCCCAGCAAGTACAGTGTATTGGACTAAAGGGGATCTACTGTTCTTGTCAGGTTCCTAAGCAGAGTTGAACTAGATATGGCCCGTGTGTGTAGGAAGCACAGTTATTATGTTCTGAGCAAGCTCACTGTTCTGCCCTATAGGAAACACAGTAGAGTAGAAGAGTGCTCTTTGCTGTAAAGCAGAGTGTGTTTCTTGTAAGGCAAGCTAGCGTTTGTTTTCTAGTCCTAAATGGAGTTGAATCACATGCAGTTTCTGGTCCTACGGACAAGAGTTGTTTTCTGGTAAGAAAAGTCACGATTGTGCTCCCATTGCCATACACAGTGCAAATAGCACTCGTGTCTGTTCCCAGCAAGTACAGTGTTGGACTGAAGAGGAGCTACTGTTCTTGTCAGGTTCCTAAGCAGAGTTGAACTACATATGGTCCGTGTGTAGGAAGCACAGTTCTTTTGTTCTGAGCAAGCTCACTCTTTGGACCCCATAGGAAACACAGTATTGTAGAAGAGTGCTCTTTTTTCTAAAGCAGAGTGTGTTTTTTGTAAGGCGAGCTAGCGTTTGTTTCCCAGTCCTAAATGGAGTTGAATCACATGCAGTTTCTGGTCCTACGAGCAAGAGTTGTTTTCTGGTAAGGAAAGTCACTATTGCGCTGCCATTGCCATACACAGGACAAATAGCACTGGCATCTGTTGCCAGCAAGTACAGTGTATTGGACTGAAGAGGAGCTACTGTTCTTGTCAGGTTCCTAAGCAGACCTGAACTAGGTATGGCCGTGTGTGTAGGAAGCACATATTTTTTTGTTCTGAGCAAGCTCACTGTTTGTACCCCATAGGAAACACAGTAGAGTAGAAGAGTGCTCTTTTCTCAAAAGCAGAGTGTGTTTATTGTAAGGCGAGCTAGCGTTTGTTTCCCAGTCCTAAATGGAGTTGAATCACATGCAGTTTCTGGTCCTACGAGCAAGAGTTGTTTTCTGGTAAGGAAAGTCACTATTGCGCTCCCATTGCCATACACAGTGCAAATAGCACTCCCGTCTCTTCCTAGCAAGTATAGTGTATTGGACTGAAGAGGAGCTACTTTTCTTCTCAGTTTCCTAAGCAGAGTTGAACTAGATATGCCCCGTGTGTGTAGGAAGCACAGTTCTTTTTTTCTGAGCAAGTTCACCGTTCTGGCCCTAAAGGAAACAAAGTAGAGTAGAAGAGTGCTCTTTTATCAAAAGCAGAGTGTGTTTCTTGGAAGTCGAGCTAGAGTTTGTTTCCCAGTCCTAAATGGAGTTGAATCACATGCAGTTTTTTGTCCTACGAGGAAGAGTTGTTTTCTGGTAAGGAAAGTCACTATTCTGCTCCCATTGACACACACAGTGCAAATAGCCCTGCCGTCTGTTCCCAGCAAGTACAGTGTATCGGACTGAAGAGGATCTACTGTTCTTGTCAGTTTCCTAAGCAGAGTTGACCTAGATATGGCCCGTGTGCGTAGGAAGCTCAGTTCTTATGTTCTGAGCAAGCTCACTGTTCTGGCCCTATAGGAAACACAGTAGAGTAGAAGAGTGTTCTTTTCTCTAAAGAAGACTGTGTTTCGTGTAGGGCAAGCTAGCGTTTGTTTCCTAGTCCTAAATGGAGTTGAATCACATGCAGTTTCTGGTCCTACGCACAAGAGTTGCTTTCTGGTAAGGAAAGTCACTATTGCGCGCCCATTGCCATACACAGTGCAAATAGCACTCGCATCTGTTCCCTGCAAGTACAGTGTTGGACTGAAGAGGAGCTACTGTTCTTGTCAGGTTCCTAATCAGAGTTGAACTACATATGGTCTGTGTGTGTAGGAAGCACAGTTGTTTTGTTCTGAGCAAGCTCACTGTTTGTACCCCATAGGAAACACAGTAGAGTAGAAGAGTGCTCTTTTCTCAAAAGCAGAGTGTGTTTATTGTAAGGCGAGCTAGCGTTTGTTTCCCAGTCCTAAATGGAGTTGAATCACATGCAGTTTCTGGTCCTACGAGCAAGAGTTGTTTTCTGGTAAGGAAAGTCACTATTGCGCTCCCATTGCCATACACAGTGCAAATAGCACTCCCGTCTCTTCCTAGCAAGTATAGTGTATTGGACTGAAGAGGAGCTCCTTTTCTTCTCAGTTTCCTAAGCAGAGTTGAACTAGATATGCCCCGTGTGTGTAGGAAGCACAGTTCTTTTGTTCTGAGCAAGTTCACCGTTCTGGCCCTATAGGAAACAAAGTAGAGTAGAAGAGTGCTCTTTTATTAAAAGCAGAGTGTGTTTCTTGGAAGTCGAGCTTGAGTTTGTTTCCCAGTCCTAAATGGAGTTGAATCACATGCAGTTTTTTGTCCTATGAGCAAGAGTTGTTTTCTGGTAAGACGAGTCACTATTGTGCTCCCATTGCCATACACAGTGCAAATAGCACTCGTGTCTGTTCTCAGCAAGTACAGTGTATTGGACTGAAGAGGATCTACTGTTCTTTACAGTTTCCTAAGCAGAGTTGACCTAGATATGGCCCATGTGTGTAGGAAGCACAGTTATTATATTCTGAGCAAGCTCACTGTTCTGGCCGTATAGGAAACACAGTAGAGTAGAAGAGTACTCTTTTCTCAAAAGCAGAGTGTGTTTCATGTAAGGCGAGCTAGCATTTGTTTGCCAGTCCTAAATGGAGTTGAATCACATGCACTTTCTGGTCCTACAAGCAAGAGTTGTTTTCTGGTAAGGAAAGTCCCTATTGCGCTCCCATTGCCATATACAGTGCAAATAGCACTGGCATCTGTTCCCAGCAAGTACAGTGTATCGGACTGAAGAGGAGCTACTGTTCTTGTCAGTTTCCTAAGCAGAGTTGAACTAGATATGGCCCGTGTGTAGGAAGCACAGTTCTTTTGTTCTGAGCAAGCTCACTGTTCTTGCCCTATAGGAAACACAACAGAGTAGAGGAGTGCTCTTTTCTCTAAAGCAGAGTGTGTTTCTTGTAAGGGGAGCTAGCGTTTGTTTCCCAGTCCTAAATGGAGTTGAATCACATGCAGTTTCTGGTCCTACGAGCAAGAGTTGTTTTCTGGTAAGGAAAGTCACTATTGCGCTGCCATTGCCATACACAGGACAAATAGCACTGGCATCTGTTGCCAGCAAGTACAGTGTATTGGACTGAAGAGGAGCTACTGTTCTTGTCAGGTTCCTAAGCAGACTTGAACTAGGTATGGCCGTGTGTGTAGGAAGCACATATTTTTTTGTTCTGAGCAAGCTCACTGTTTGTACCCCATAGGAAACACAGTAGAGTAGAAGAGTGTTCTTTTCTCAAAAGCAGAGTGTGTTTATTGTAAGGCGAGCTAGCGTTTGTTTCCCAGTCCTAAATGGAGTTGAATCACATGCAGTTTCTGGTCCTACGAGCAAGAGTTGTTTTCTGGTAAGGAAAGTCACTATTGCGCTCCCATTGCCATACACAGTGCAAATAGCACTCCCGTCTCTTCCTAGCAAGTATAGTGTATTGGACTGAAGAGGAGCTACTTTTCTTCTCAGTTTCCTAAGCAGAGTTGAACTAGATATGCCCCGTGTGTGTAGGAAGCACAGTTCTTTTTTTCTGAGCAAGTTCACCGTTCTGGCCCTAAAGGAAACAAAGTAGAGTAGAAGAGTGCTCTTTTATCAAAAGCAGAGTGTGTTTCTTGGAAGTCGAGCTAGAGTTTGTTTCCCAGTCCTAAATGGAGTTGAATCACATGCAGTTTTTTGTCCTACGAGGAAGAGTTGTTTTCTGGTAAGGAAAGTCACTATTCCGCTCCCATTGACACACACAGTGCAAATAGCCCTGGCGTCTGTTCCCAGCAAGTACAGTGTATCGGACTGAAGAGGATCTACTGTTCTTGTCAGTTTCCTAAGCAGAGTTGACCTAGATATGGCCCGTGTGCGTAGGAAGCTCAGTTCTTATGTTCTGAGCAAGCTCACTGTTCTGGCCCTATAGGAAACACAGTAGAGTAGAAGAGTGTTCTTTTCTCTAAAGCAGAGTGTGTTTCGTGTAGGGCAAGCTAGCGTTTGTTTCCTAGTCCTAAATGGAGTTGAATCACATGCAGTTTCTGGTCCTACGCACAAGAGTTGCTTTCTGGTAAGGAAAGTCACTATTGCGCGCCCATTGCCATACACAGTGCAAATAGCACTCGCATCTGTTCCCTGCAAGTACAGTGTTGGACTGAAGAGGAGCTACTGTTCTTGTCAGGTTCCTAAGCAGACTTGAACTACATATGGTCCGTGTGTGTAGGAAGCACAGTTGTTTTGTTCTGAGCAAGCTCACTGTTTGTACCCCATAGGAAACACAGTAGAGTAGAAGAGTGCTCTTTTCTCAAAAGCAGAGTGTGTTTATTGTAAGGCGAGCTAGCGTTTGTTTCCCAGTCCTAAATGGAGTTGAATCACATGCAGTTTCTGGTCCTACGAGCAAGAGTTGTTTTCTGGTAAGGAAAGTCACTATTGCGCTCCCATTGCCATACACAGTGCAAATAGCACTCCCGTCTCTTCCTAGCAAGTATAGTGTATTGGACTGAAGAGGAGCTCCTTTTCTTCTCAGTTTCCTAAGCAGAGTTGAACTAGATATGCCCCGTGTGTGTAGGAAGCACAGTTCTTTTGTTCTGAGCAAGTTCACCGTTCTGGCCCTATAGGAAACAAAGTAGAGTAGAAGAGTGCTCTTTTATTAAAAGCAGAGTGTGTTTCTTGGAAGTCGAGCTTGAGTTTGTTTCCCAGTCCTAAATGGAGTTGAATCACATGCAGTTTTTTGTCCTATGAG